>NC_083872.1:93366683-93544183 GCF_032452875.1 Bos javanicus
GTCTTAGAGCATGGCATGCATTTGTTTTGTCCCACACTTTGTACAGCAACCACTGAATAAAGAGGGGCCCAGAGAAAATTACAATCATATTGGCATTGATATAGCACTGCTAAGAAGAGGTGATATAACTCAGTCTTAGATTGCACCCTCAAGAAATCATGTTGAATTTCACAACAAGTAAGCATCTTGACAAATCCTTCTGAGTATGATGAAAGCAGCTTGCAAAAATAGCATAAGAGTACATCTTGGATAACATCTCAGATACATCAATTTTGTTCTGGAAACTGTTATGGTATTATACTTAACTAGAGGTATAGCAAAGCACTTTTTCACCCACACTATAGATCTTACTAAGTCAGTGCCAAAAATATTTTTATACTACCAAATTTATCAGTGGCTTAAAATTGCACGTTTTTAATTCTGATATTTTATGAACCTTATAGTGATAAATGTATTAACATTGGAAAAGTACTCTGACTCTCACAAGTGTTACACATTGGCTAAACTACAAAGACACCTTGCTGCTGCTGCTGCTAAGTCACTTCAGTTGTGTCCAACTCTGTGCGACCCCAGAGATGGCAGCCCACCAGGCTCCCCCGTCCCTGGGATTCTCCAGGCAAGAACACTGGAGTGGGGTGCCATTTCCTTCTCCAATGCATGAAAGTGAAAAGTGAAAGTGAAGTCGCTCAGTCGTGTCCGACTCCTAGCGACCCGATGGACTGCAGCCTACCAGGCTCCTCCATCCATGGCATTTTCCAGGCAAGTGTACTGGAGTGGGGTGCTGTTGCCTTCTCCGACAAAGACACCTTAGAGTAACATTATTTTCAAATTTTGATACTCCACATTATATTGTTTTTCTAAGTTCTATTATTTAAATTGTGCTTATGTGGAGCAGAAGAGAAACTTGATTTTTCCACAAATACCATGGGTACCATATCCCAAAATTACAAACTTCTACTGATGCTGAAGATTAAACTCCAATACTTTGGCCACCTGATACAAAGAAGTGACTCAAGACCCTGATGCTGGGAAAGACTTAAGACAGGAGGACAAGGGGACGACAGAGGATGAGATGGCTGAATGGCATCGTTGATTCAATGGACGTGAGTTTGAGCAAGCACCAGGAGTTGGTGATGAACAAGAAAGCCTAGAGTGCTACAGTCCAAGGTGTCGCAAAGGGTGGGATGGGACTGAGCGACTGAACTGAAATGAATTGAACTGAACTGATTGAAGCTCTGCACTCATTAGTTTATTTATTTAACCTTTAACACCTAGTAAATGAACTTCTTCTATGTTCCTGTGTATAGTTTGTTCACCATTTTATCCCTAGCACTGAATATAATGCCTGGCATATAGTAGGCATACAACAGAAGTATTGCAGGTATATTTGGTAGTGTTATGCAATGGCAGAACAAAAGTTGTACTTAGGAAAAGAGTCCTGAAATTCCATGCTTCTTTTTTGAATTCTAACAGAAAATTGTCACTCAAGCCATGACACACTTACATGGATAATAAGCACATATATTTGTCATAGACTGGATGAAAGCCACATTATCCTGTTATATTATTATCCTGTTACTGTCCTAGAGCCACACAAGTAGACAAACTGATACATAATAGGGTTGAAAAGCAAAGCAAGATCCCAGATGAAACCGAGATTAAGAGATTTCTCTATTATCTTACATAAACACCGGAAAGGAGCTTAGGGTGCCATGATCAAGAAGAATGTCAAACTAAACAAGTTGGTACTGAGGACAGAGGCAGAATTGATTTCTGAGAAAAAAAAAATCCTCCTACAGATTAAAAATAGTTTTGGAGAACCATTAAGTATGAAATACTAACCAGAAGCAAGTAGCAAATTATTCCCTACATCCTCTGTCCTCAGATTAGGAAATATCAGTCGAAGAATAAAGACGGCTGAGTGTCAAAGTATTAATGCTTTTGAACTACGGTGCTGGAGAAGACTTTCAAGAGTCCCTTGGATTACAAGGAGATCAAACTAGTCAATCCTAAAGGAAATCAACGCTGAATATTCATTGGAAGGACTAATGGTGAAGCTTGAAGCTCCAATACATTGGCCACTTGATGCAAAGAACCGACTCATTGCAAAAGACCCTGTTGCTGGGAAAGATTGAAAGCAGGAGGAGAAGGGGATGGCAGAGGATGAGATGGCTGGACGACATCACTGACTCAATAGTCATGAGTTTGAGCAGACTTTGGGAGATGGTGAAGAAGAGGGAAGACTGGTGCCCTACAGTCCATGGGCTCACAAAGAGCTGCACTCAACTTAGCAACTCAACAAGTTGAAGAATTCACTTGAGATGACCCCTTTCATCTACCTAATGTTCAAACTGGCTTCATGGGAGAACCAGAACATCACACATACCCAGAGTACTTCCCTGAAAAACCAGCAGTATTCTGTCGTGAAGGAAATGCCCATCGAGTAGGTAACTTTAGTGGTGTCTGTTCGAATTTCTATTGGCTGTACTTAATCCTGGCACTACATCTGACCACTACTAGTAGAGTCCAGTTAGAAGAAAGAAAATTTAAAACCACCCATGTAACTGAAAGACCATAAGGCCCCCAAATTTTACAACATTCTATAAAGATAATGAAATTAAAAAAAAATTAGATTCAGACATGTGGATCAGAGAGGGAGATTCAGAATTTTACATTCTGTTCATTATTTTATTTTATTTATTTATTTTCAAATGTTTACTTTTTTGGCCGCTCTGGGTCTTAGTTGCATCACACAAAATCTTTTATTTGTGGCATGGAAACTCTTAGTTGTATCATATGGGATCTAGTTTCATGACCAGGGATCGAACTCCTGCACTGTGTACAGAGTCAGCCACTGGACCACCAGGGAAGTTCCTGTTCAATATTTTAAAGTTTCACAGGGCCACAAAGACCAGTGGTGATATCAACAGATTTAAAATTAAAAGGGAAAGGGAAAATATAACTTAAATTTTAGAGATGATATTCTTCCTAAATTTTCTCTCAGGGTATACTGAATAGTAGGCAAACAAAATTAGTGATAAAAGACTGAATGAATACAAGTGAATATAAATGAACCTATCTAAGAAAGACAGTTTTGTGAAAACACAAATCACTGCTGGTTGTTAAATACATGATTTCCCATGTATTATACATTTCTGAGATATTTTATAATTTAAAATTTTAATATGATGATCCCTGTGCCTATGCTAATAGTTTTTAATCAGGATAAAATATTTGCTAAGCAAAGATTTTTTTAAATGTTAGACTAAAACTTCAAGAGATTTTCTAATTTATTAATTCCATAAATTGATTTCATATATCACTAGAAAAATGAAATGCACAAGACATTCTAAATGACATTGTGAGTGTAAGTTGGAATGACAAAATTAATGTGTAGTTATTGGAAACAGTGTTACACTCTCTAGAGAAATCTGACGCTGTTAATATGGCCTAAGAATGTAACTTCTAAAATAAATATTACATTCATTTATTCTTACTATTGTGGGTGATGAACAAGAAAAAAAATTTTTCAAAAAATATAATTATAAAAAATACATTCAAAAGTATTTGCAGGTGATGTCTGCTTCTAGCCATGTAGAGTGAGAGACTGGGTTTATTTTCTCATCCTCAAGAACTGAAAAATGAAACAAAATATATCAAGTGAAGACCTACAAACATTGGAAATAGGCAAGATAAGATGGAGATCCCTGAGGTGAGGGAAACAAATAAGCTAAGTCTTCTGATTGTCCCAGATTCTTGGCTGAAGGCAATTTCTAGTCTACAAGGTAAGGAAGGGAATTCCAAACACAGCTTAGAGGACTCTCTGAGTTGGAGAGATGAATTGGAAATTGGGAACCCCAGGTGGCATAATGATAAACAATCTGCTTGCCAATGAAGGAGACAAGAATTAGATCCCTGGATAGAGAAGATCCCCTCAAGATGGAAATGGCAACCCACTTCAATATCCTTTCCTGAAACAGTCCATGGACAGAGGAGCCTGGAGGGCTACAGTCCATGGGGTTTCAAAGAGTCGGACATGACTGAGGAAGTGAGAATGCACAGGCACACACTCACACACACACACACACACACAAGGTGACTGTAATTTGTAAACAGGACTGAAGAATAGATACCCAGGGTGAAACAGAGAAAGCTACAAAAATGTGCAGAAGGGTCCACTTTAATCTTTGGCTTAGTGCTTCCTGGGTATTTATAAGAATGATTTATGAGTTTACCTGAGGTTGTGGGGGGTGGGGAAAGACCGGAAAACAGTAGACTGAACAATAGTCAGAGTTCTCATAAGGCCGGGGTTAACTTATTTTCCCACCAGCCAAAATAGAAAGAGCAGATAACACAAGAGACATCAGAAGAGACCTTAAAAATGCAATGCATAAGTAGTACAGTTAAATTAGTCATAGATTAAAGACTGCTCCGTATTTGGAATCAGATCAGATCAGTCGCTCAGTCGTGTCTGACTCTTTGCGACCCCATGAATCGCAGCACGCCAGGCCTCCCTGTCCATCACCAACTCCCAGAGTTCACTCACACTCACGTCCATCGAGTCAGTGATGCCATCCAGCCATCTCATCCTCTGTCGTCCCCTTCTCCTCTTGCCCCCAATCCTTCCCAGCATCAGAGTCTTTTCCAATGAGTCAACTTTTCACATGAGGTGGCCAAAGTACTGGAGTTTCAGCTTTAGCATCGTTCCTTCCAAAGAAATCCCAGGGCTTATCTCCTTCAAAATGGACTGGTTGGATCTCCTTGCAGTCCAAGGGACTCTCAAGAGTCTTCTCCAACACCACAGTTCAAAAGCATCAATTCTTCAGCGCTCAGCCTTCTTCACAGTCCAACTCTCACATTCATACATGACCACAGGAAAAACCATAGCCTTGACTAGACGAACATTTGTTGGCAAAGTAATGTCTCTGCTTTTGAATATGCTATCTAGGTTGGTCATAACTTTCCTTCCAAGGAGTAAGTGTCTTTTAATTTCATGGCTGCAGTCACCATCTGTAGTGATTTTGGAGCCCAGAAAAATAAAGTCTGACACTGTTTCCACTGTTTGCCCATCTATTTCCCATGAAGTGGTGGGACTGGTAGCCATGATCTTTGTCTTCTGAATGTTGAGCTGTAAGCCAACTTTTTCACTCTCCACTTTCACTTTCATCAAGAGGCTTTTGAGTTCCTCTTCACTTTCTGCCATAAGGGTGGTGTCATCTGCATATCTGAGGTTTTTGAGATTTCTCCCGGCAATCTTGATTCCAGCTTGTGTTTCTTCCAGTCCAGTGTTTCTCATGATGTACTCTGCATATAAGTTAAATAAACAGGGTGACAATATACAGCCTTGACGTACTCCTTTTCCTATTTGGAACCAGTCTGTTGTTACAGGTTCAGTTCTAACTGTTGCTTCCTGAGCTGCATACAAATTTCTCAAGAGGCATATCAGGTGGTCTGGTATTCCCATCTCTTTCAGAATTTTCCACAGTTTATTGTGTTCCACATAGCAAAGGCTTTGGCATAGTCAATAAAGCAGAAATAGATGTTTTTCTGGAACTGTCTTGCTTTTTCCATGATCCAGTGGATGTTGGCCATTTGATCTCTGGTTCCTCTGCCTTTTCTAAAACCAGCTTGAGTATCAGGAAGTTCACGGTTCACATATTGCTGAAGCCTGGTTTGGAGAATTTTGAGCATTACTTTACTAGTGTGTGAGATGAGTGCAATTGGGTGGTATTTTGAGCATTCTTTGGCATTGCCTTTCTTTGGGATTGGAATGAAAACTGACCTTTTCCAGGCCTGTGGCCACTGCTGAGTAGTCCAAATTTGCTGGCATATTGAGTGCAGCACTTTCACAGCATCATCTTTCAGGATTTGAAATAGCTCAACTGGAATTCCATCACCTCCACTAGCTTTGTTCGTAGTGATGCTTTCTAAGGCCCACTTGACTTCACATTCCAGGATGTCTTGCTCTAGATCAGTGATCACACCATCGTGATTATCTGTATTTGGAATAACAAATTATAAAGACAAGCCTCAGAAGAATGTAATAGATTTTTCTTTCTATAATCAAGTCAAACATTGTTTAAGGGAGTACAACAAAATTCTGCATCAAACAGTATAAGATCCACATTGTTACTTAGTCATTACAAACATGTAAAGGAGCGGGAAAGTGTGAGCCATAACGGGAGAAAATCAGTTAATACAACTGACTGAAAATCAGCAGAGGCAATGGAATTATCAGACGAGGTTATTAAACAGCTATTTCAATATGTTTATATTTTTTAAAAGTTAGAAGAAAATATGGTCATGATGATTAGAGTATTATAAAATGTAAAAAAGAAGTACTAATAGTACTTCTACAGATTACAAATGCATTGTCTGAAAAAAGTATGCTAATAAATTAGCAACAATTAGCATACTAATCACTGCAGAATGAAAGGTAAATGAATTTAATGCAGAAAAAAAAGAAAAAATCTATCCAAAAATGAAACACAGAAAGAAAAAAAATAAGTATATAAAGCAAAAGAATATAGTGAACTTTGTAATAGTATCAAGCAGTCTAACATATGAACAATAGAAATATGAGAAGGAAAAGTAACAGAAAATATTTTTGAAGAAATAATGGCCAATTACAACTCCCTAATTTTACAGAGATTTAAAAATTATAGACCTGAAAAGCTCATTAAAACCAAAACAGGAAAAAATATGGAAACAACACGGCAGCACATCAGAGATTGCTAAAAACCAGACATCCAGAGAAAAATCTAAAAGCAGTTAGAAAGAAAAACACATTACACAGATAAAGATTCTAGCAGACTTGTTGTCAGAAACTATGCAAATAAGATTAAAACAGAGCAGCATCTTTTAAGTACTGAAGAAAAAAAAACAACTATCAATCCAAATTCTATACCAAGCAAGAGAATCTTTCAAAATGAAACAATCAAGGAGATAATTTAGTACCAATAGACATGCACAAAGAGAAATGTTAAAAGAGACCCCAAGATGATACCAGATGTAATTTGCATCTATACAAGCTATTAAAAAAAACCTTTGAATGGTAAATGTGTGACAAAATGTAGAAAACATTTTTTTTCTTATTTTCAGTTTCTTTAAAAGATAATATACTGATTAAAGTGAAGTAAAAACAGTGTATGAAGAGTGTAGTAAATTAAATAATAGATCTCTAAATAGTAGGGGACAGAGGAACCTGTTGTGCTTCAGTCCATAGGATCTCAGAGTCAGACATGACTTAGTGACTGAACAACAACAAAAAGGTGTCTACTTACTAATCCCTGAAATTTATGAATATATTACTTTATATGCAAAAGGAACATTCAGATGTGAGCAAATAAAGGTCTTAAAATGGGAGATTATCCTGAATTATTCAGCTGGCATGATGTCATTGCAAGAATCTCTACAACAAAGAGTCAAAAGAAGAAGGAGGAGAGATGACAGAAATAGAGGATGGAGAAAAGGGCACAAACCGAAGAAACAAGGAAGCCTCTAGAATTTGGATAAAAAGGAATAAAATTCTCCCTTAGAGGCTCTATGTAAAACATAGTCTTTCAGATCAATTCTAGACTTCTGACCTCCAAAATTATAAAATAATCCATTTGCTACTTTAGATCTGAGATAATTTTCTGCTGCAGCAATAGAAAACTGATACAGATTTTGGAATTAGAACAATGAGTCCTGTGACAAAAACTGTATAATGTAGAAGTCACTTTGAAATTGGATAATGGGTAGAAGCTGCAGGAATGTTAAGGGGTCATGATAGGAAAAGTCTAGATTGCCTCGAACAAAGTGCTAGTTGAAATAAAGAATCTTAACATCCCTTCTGGAGAGAACTCAGAAGAGGTCACGAACAGGCTGAGAAAACCTATGATATTATAGAGACTATCTATATCATCATGAACATAAATTTCATAAAAATATGGACATTAAAATCACTGCTAGTTGAATTTCAAGAGGAACTGAGGAACACGTTATTGGAAATTTGGGAAAAGGGCACCTTAATCTCCTGATGGCAGGAAACTTAGCTGAATTTCATTCTGGGGTTCTATGGAAAGTGAAACTGGTAAGCAATGAACTTGCATATTTTTCTCAGAATACTTCCAAGCAAAGTATTGAATGTGTAACCCGATTTCTTCTTGGAGCTTGGAGTCAAATGTGAGTAAGAGGTAAACTGAGGGAAGAAAGTGTTTAGCAAAATGAAACTAGGAAATTTTCAGCTTATTCAGATTGCAAAAACAAAGAAAAAGCTAAAATTAAGAGACCTATTGTCAGGAACGTGCATCCTGGATACAAAGCCAATTGTATTGGGAGATAATCTTTTGCTAGTGCCTTGGAGGAAACAAAAATTACAGCAACACAGAGAGTTCTTTGAAAAGACACATGACTTATGGATACTCTCAATCGTCTCAGCAGAAACCAAAAATAAAGATTCTCAACACTTTCTGAGTAATTTAGAGGATTACAATTGGACAGAAAATCAATAGGATATAATAGAATTCAATGACACAATATTCTTGACCAAATGAATTGATATATACTATATAGAATACTCCACCAAACAGCAGGAGACATACATGTCATTAACATTTTCAAATGTAAACAAAACATACCTGCATTCTGGGAAATAAAAGGATGTACATCCCAGCTCATTTTATAAAGGAGTGTTAATCTGACACCAACATCAGAAAAAAAATATTAAAAATTGCAAACAAATATCTTTAAACATAAATTCTAAAATATTTAAATCAAATTTAGCCAATTCAATTTAACCATATATAAAATGGATCATAGACTTCCCTGGTGGTTCAGAGGCTAAAGAATCTGCCTGCAATGCAGGAGACCCTGGTTCAATCCCTGAGTTAGAAGATCCCCTAGAGAAGGGAATGGCTACGCACTCCAGTATTCTTGCCTGGTCATGAAGAGTTGGACACAACTGAGTGACTAACAGTCAGAAGAGTAGGCAAGAAAACACAGAAGAACTACACAAAAAAAGACTCCATTGACCTGGATAACCACAATGGTGTGATGGCTCACCTAGAGCCAGACATCTGGAATGCAAAGTCAAGTGGGCCTCAAAGCTAGTGGAGGTGATGGAATTCCAGCTGAGCTATTTCAAATCCTAAAAGATGATGCTGTTATATTGCTACACTCAATATACCAGCAAATTTGGAAGACTCGGCAGTGGCCACAGGACTGGAAAAGGTCAGTTTTCATCATTCCAAATAAAAATAATGACACAGAATGTTCAAACTACCACATAAGTGGACTCATTTCACATGTTAGCAAAGTAATGCTCATAATTCTCCAAGCGAGTCTTCAACAGTATGTGAACTGAGAACTTCCAGATGTTCAAGCTGGATTTAGAAAAGGCAGAGGAACCAGAGGTCAAATTGCCAACATCCGTTGGATCATAGAAAAAGCAAGGGAATTTTTTTTTTTTTTTTAGCAAAGGAATTTCTAAATCATCTACTTCTGCTTTATTGACTACACTAGAGCCTTTGTGTGGATCACAACAAACTGGAAAATTCTTAAAAAGATGGGAATACCAGACCACCTTACCTGTCTCCTGAGAAACCTGTATGCAGGTCAAGAAGCAAGTTAGAACCAGACATGGAACAACCAACTGATTCAAAATTGGGAAAGGCTGTCAAGACTGTATACCGTCACCCTCCTTATTTAACTTATATACAAAGAACATCATGCGAAATGTCAGGCTGGATGAAGCACAGGCTGGAATCAAGATTGCCGGAAGAAATATCAATAACCTCACATATGCAGATGACACCACCCTTTGGCAGAAAGTGAAGAGGAACTAAAGAGCCTCTTGATGAAGGTGAAAGAGAAGAGTGAAAAAGCTGGTTAAAACTCAACATTCATAAAAAGAAAACCATCTCATCTGGTCCCATCACTTCATGGTAAATAGATGGGGAAACAGTGGAAACAGTGGCCGAGTTTATTTTCTTGGGTTCCAAAATCTCTGTGGACGGGGACTGCAGCCATGAAATTAAAAGACGCTTGCTCCTTGGAAGAAAGACTATGACAAACCTAGGCAGCATGTTACAAAGCAGAAACGTTACCAACGAAAGTCTGTAGAGTCAAAATTATGGTTTTCCAGTAGTCACGTATGGATGTGAAAGTTGGACCATGACGAAGGCTGAGTGCCAAAGAATTGATGCCTTCAAACTGTGGTGTTGGAGAGGACTTTTGAGCATCACTTGGACAGTAAGGAGATCAAACTGGTTGATCCTAAAGGAAATCATCCCTGAATGTTCATTGGAAGGACTGATGCTGAAGTTGAACCTGAAATACTTTGACCACCTGATATGAAGAGCCAATTCATTGGAAAAGACCCTGATGCTGGGAAAGATTGAGGCCAAGAGGAAAAGGGGGCAACAGTGATGGTTGGATGGCATCACTCATCCAATGGATGTGAGTTTGAGCAAGCTCCGGGAGCTGGTGAAAGACAGGGAAAACTGGTGTGCTGTAGTCCATGGGCTAACAAAGTCATATATGACTGGGTGACTGAACAAAAATGGATCGTACATCATAATCAAGTTGAATTATCCTGGGAAAGCAAGGATAGTTTAACATTCAAAAATCAATCATTGCAATGCCCTCTATTAAAAAAGTAAAACATGAAAAACTATAACCACTCAATAAAGGAAATAGCCTTTATCAAAATTCAATATCCAATTATGTTTTTTTTTAATTTTATCAAACTCCGCATACATACAAACAACTTTCACCTCTCTTAGAGGTGACTAAAATCATTAAGTAAGCAATAATATTCATTGCCACCATTTGTAGAGAAACTTGTAGAGATCCTCATCTGGTCAGTAAAGGAAGAGAAAAATAAAAGCATATATACTGAAAATAAATAAGTAGCATACCTTAATTGAGAGATAACATGAGGATCAACCCCAAAATCCTAAGAAATCTTCAGAAAAAAAAAACTGTGGGAAATAGTTGAATTTAGCAATATCACAGTAAAAGAGGTCACTATGCAAACCATATACAATAAACAACTGAAATTGAAATGAAAATATACATGTAAAATAGTATCAAAATATGAAATTCTTAGGGATAAATCTTAATAATACATATGCATGACCAAGATTACAATTCATTGCTAATAGATATTAAATAAAATTAAATAAATAAGAAGAAATTCCCTATTCATGAATTGGAAGATATACTCATCTTAAGAAGTCAGTTATCTCCAAGATTATCTATAAATTCAATGCAAACCTAATTAATTCCCAGAAAGCTTTTCAAAAAAACTTTGGCAAGCTAATTCTATAATTTATATGGAAATATAGAGAACCTAGATTAGTTACCAGTTACTTATTTATGGCATCATGGATCATTCTAAAAACATCATGCTAATTGATGAGAACATTCATAAAGATGACATATGAATCCATTTTTATAAAGTTCCAGAAAAGGAGCAATTGCAGCTATGGAAAGCATATTAGTGGTTGGGAAAGATGAGGGTTGGCAGGTTAGGATTGACAAAGGAGCATGAGTGAACCTCTGAAGAGAGATGCTATGCTATGCCTAGTCACTCAGTTGTGTCTGACTCTTTGCAACCCCATGGACTGTAGTCTGCCAGGCTCCTCTGTCCACAGGGATTCTCCAGGCAAGAATACTGGAGTGGTTGCCATGTACTCCTCCAGGGGATCTTCCCAGCTCAGGGAAGATTCTTAACCCTCATGCACTGCAGGCAGATTCTTGACCCTCTGAGCCACCAGGGAAGCCCTCTGAAGAGATAGTACTGCTCTATATCATAGGTTTGTTGCTTAAACAAAAAGGAATTTGGCAGTTAGTTAACTTACACATGTAAAGTAAGTAAATTTATATTATGTTAGTATAACTCAATAAAGCAGATTAAAAATAATTTGATTAAAAATTTAAGGAAACCAACACAACATTGTAAAGCAATTATTGTCCAATAAAAGATACATTTTTTAAAAAAATTTGAGGAAATCAATTTGATGTATTAAGATTATGGCATGGAAGGGATTTGAAAAGACAAGTTTACCTTAATCTTTCCTTAAAATGTATGACCCTGATTAGATGAGTAAGTGAAGGAATGGATAAGTGATTGTTACAAGAAATGGACAATTGAGGATATATAAACTGAGTAGGCACAAGAGTGATTTCTTCAAAATTAGAAGGCAAAAAGTATTGTAGTTTTGTTGTGGTCACACTTTGCAGTTACATAAAAAGATATCTTTTAGGAATGTGTGTGCAATTGTGTATATGAGAGAACTAGAAATGCAATTTTATTGACCAAATCAACAGATTCAAGCAAATTGATTATTATTGCTTAGATGAAGCTGAGACAGGGAATTTTGTTACATCATGACCAAAATTTCTAATACTAAAATAGTACAGAATAGCAAAATTTCATATGGGGAAAAGCAGTTTCCTAAAGTATCAACTTCACTGCATTTATATTAAAATGGCACTCATATTAATAAAATATCTCTCAGAAATCTAATGTTTTCCAAATATTCACCCTGAGGACAAAGCCTCCATATGACAAGCAAGGCCAGAAATAGCTAAATGCAATAAAAAAAAAAATCTTTAATAGGAAGACCATTTAGATGTGACACTTTCCAAGAAGTAAAAGTGTTAGTCACTCATTCATGTCCGACTCTTTGGACCCAGTCCATTTGCAACCCAATGGATTGTAGCCCACCAGGCTCCTCTGTCCATGGAACTCTCCAGGCAAGGTTACTGGGGTGGGTAACCATTCCCTTCTCCAGGGGATCTTCCCAACCCAGGTATTAAACCTGTATCTCCTGCATCTCCTGCATTGCAGGCAGGTTTTTTACCTGCTAAGCATTGGAGAAGCCCATGGATTTTTCCCCAAACCTCAGATTATCTCCCTCCAGTCCTTTTACAGACTATAAAATGAAAATTTAGAAATATGTATTCCCTTACCTACCTCACAGTGTGACAGAGTCTTACTGTTTAGTGAGCCCAAACTGGTTTTTTACCGATTTCTTTTCTAACAAAGTTGTACTGCTTCTTATGTTCATCAAAACAGGATTCAACTGGGAATAGGTAATGCTAAGATTACAAAAAATATCTCTAAGCATCTCCTGGGAAATCACAAACTTACTCCTCAGATTTAGAGCAGTCCCTGGGGGCATATATGTAGTTTTCTGTCAAATGCAACAAGTCTTTCACCAGTCAAATTATACCTACCTCACATATTTTCAAAGTTAAAAAATCATGGATCCCAGCAATGACTGACAACAAAAAATGGAGTGTAAAACACATCGAAGACCAGTACTGAAACAAGATGTTGAGGGAATGAAAAGCCATGATTGCAAGCTATAGATGATAGACATGTAGTAGTCTTTCAACACAGTGTTAAATGATAGATAATTTATATGGGCAAAAAACTCTTTTTACAGGAATAACCAAATTGTTATCTAATTATCATTGACATCTTGATACCATACAAAACTGGTATGTTGTGCCCTTTAAAAGAAGAAACATAATACTTCAAGCAAATTCAGAACATATCATAAATTTAATCACTCCATAAAATATTTACATAATGATATAGTGCAAAGAAGCGAAGATGGTTTGCAAAATATAGTATAGTTCATGTATTTGTCTTGCAAAAAATATCTTCCCTTAGCCCTTTTCTGTAACTGAGTTTGAATGCAAAGTAAGACATTCTTAATAAATACTTTATGTCCTTCAGAATGTTTTAGTGATGATTTCTGTGGTGTTGGGAGGAAACTATATAAAATGCATTTGCAAGGATGAATTATTTTCATTGTTTTGGTTATCCAGAACATTTTGGTAAATTAATGAAATTTAAAGAAAAGAATGTGTTCAAAGTTAGTCCTCTCATGTAATATACACTTTTTAAGTGTTATGCATAATCTTTGTAGTTTCTAAAAGAATATAATTTTATAAATTTAAAGATAAAAAACAGAAACTTAGAAGTGAAATTTACCAAAATCATCATAGGGAGGTGGGATTCTGAATGAAGCCTCTCCTAGTTATGATACACTACTGTCCTAGAGCAGTGTCAGAGAGCATTTTTTTGGGGTGAGCATTTCTCTTTTATGGGAAAGTGTCTCATGATGTATAATTCTCTGTCAACTTGTCTAGGCTATGGTACCCAGATATTTGACCAAACTCTGGTCTCAATATTGCTGCAAGGGTGTTTTTTTTTATATGAGATTAACATTTAAATCAGTAGACTTTGAATAAAGTGGATTATTCTTCACAAAATGTGAATGGACCAATCAATTAAAGACCTTAAGAGAAAAAACACCAGTGCTCCCAAAGAGAGAATTCTGCCTGTAGTCCACATATAAAAATTAAGCTACTGAAAATCTCTTTGAAACTGATTTGTATAAAGGCACAGAAAATATATAAGTCCCTTAAAATGTAAGAATTAATTGGTCAACATAAAATTTAAATGGTTATGAAGTTACCTGCTTGAGTTATTCTAATCCAGTGATTCTTTGGCAAAATTTCATTTATGCATAAATATTTCTCTGGAAATACATATTTAGATGAGAAAGTACTTCAGACTTGCAGATCCAAAAGAATTTCATGGACTCTGTACATATGATAAAACTTTCAAAGAGGATAGATTTCACTAACCTGAATGCCATTATAAAAGTTGACCCATAATATATTATACTTGAGTGTAAAATTGTGTGAATGTGAAATAAAGAGTGTTTTAATATAAATCTGATGGTATACAGGAGGTTCAGACTATATGAAAAAATAAAATATCCACACACAATATTCTTGACATAACCTGTTTCATCACTCTTCCAGCCCTGTCTATGCTCCATTAAAGCCACCACACTTCCACCTGTAAACACAGTCCCTGGACAACATTCTCTATTAAAGACCAAATCATCTTATATTGAAAATCTTCTGCCTTATTGCTAAGGCCTGACTATTTTTGTGCCCAATTCTAATTCTAGATGGTGGGTATTTCTTTCTTTCTTTTTCTTTTTCCCTCTTTATGAGAGCAAAATGATTTTATTTTAGAAAATTGTGTCATTGGGAGTAGTACTGGTAAGTCAGTAAATTCAAATATAATATTCTTGTACTACAGAAACAAATGACCCTTGAAGATTCTACTAAAATCTTCCCCTTGAAGACCTATTATTGACCCTTGAAGACCTATTATATGGTCAATAGCTAGGTCTTAGGTCTAACTTTAACCCATGGACTTCTACCAGTACTTGAATCTTGACTTCAGAGACACAGAAATGTTAGAAATAATTGAAAACTATTCATTTTCTGGTGGTGTATTGAGAGTGTGGTCTCCCTGTTCTGTTCCCTATTAGGAATTCCTATACTGAATACCCCAGTATTTCCATCAGTTTCGTGAGATATGCAATAACTTTTTAATAGATTATTCAACTAACTAGTTTAGTATGGAATTTAAATTCACTGGAAAATAAACATGAATAATTTTATTATTTAACAATAACTGCCACTTCTGATTACATTGTATACAATCCATTTTCCCAATAGATTATAGGTTCCTTTTTTTTAAAGTTTGTAACCAAGCTGTATTTAGACATTGAACACTCAGTTCTATTCACTTTTATAACTTTAATCACAAACATAATTCAAAACTTTTCTCTTCCTCCAAATGCAGGCTAGAGCTGTGGCCTTGGCTATTTGAAGCAGATAAGAACACAAGGCATGGTGTGACTCTGTAATAACATCTCTTTTCTTGTTTCAGAAACCATCTTCTTTTCTGTAAGCAAAAGGGAGGAGAAACATAGGAAAGTACAGGTCTCCTAATGTTACTACACTGTAGATGGTTTCTTGAGTACTTCATGAGCACATTTTTGTTTAGTCTGGTCTTGTCTGACCTTTATATCTTCTATTGATATGGAGAGATGGGTGTATGTGTTGTGCTTGGGTTCTTTGAGGTAATAGTCAGATTCTTGTTTGTGCTCTGAAGCTGAGGCTCTCTCCAGAAGATCACCTATTCTTCTTTGACCCTACCACTGGTACTTTTCCCCCATTGTCTCTGGGTTAAGATTACATTGCTTGGACCAATAGCCATTCAGAGAGTTGGCTCTGTCCCTCTAACATCTAAGCTCCTACATGTTTGTGTTCATGGTAATTACCATAGAACCCCTTTGTAGACCAAAAGATTGAACAGATTGCATGGAGGTTAATTCCATCTTCTTTCCATGTACATAGCATTGTGATTATGATATTTAATTTTGTGTCAACTTGATTGTGACACAAGGCATTAAGCATTATTTCTGAATGTGTCTGCAAGGGTGTTTCAGGTGAGACTAGTATTTGAGTAGCTGAATTGAGTGAAGCAGATTACCCTCCTCAGCATGGGGAGCCTTCATTCAATCTGTTGAGAGTCTGAATAGAACAAAAAAGAAGAGGTAGGAGAAATTCACTCTCTGCCAGACTGTTGACCTATGATTTCAATCTTCTTCTCACCAAGACTTACACCATTGTCCCTCCAGCTCTCAGAAATATACCACTGATTTTCCTGAGTCTTCAGCTTGCAGGCCACAAGTCATGGAACTTCTCAGCCTCCACAAATGTGTGAGTCAAGTCCTTATAATAAATTACATATGCATATATTTACTATTGGTTCTATTTCTCTGAAGAACTCTGACTAATCAATCATGATCGTATTATCTATCGCAACCTCCAGCACAAAAGTTGGCATCAATCTCCATTGTCAACTATGTGTTTAAACCTAAAGAGACATGTATTGAGCACAACCATTCTCCAAAATGTTGATGGAAGACTGAAAATGGCAAATATCCTAGATTCCAAGAACACTTTTATAGGATTGTTTACACTATGCTCTGCTTCTGGGGTAAGTGAAGAAAAATTTAATAGTTGCGCAGTTCATCAGATAGTCAGCCAGAGAGTGAGATGTCCATCTAAATTAAGACAACACTACTGTTTGACAGTGGTTTTACTGATGCTCAACTTATGTACCTTTAGGTAGGAAAATAGCCTTCTGAGTAGAAAAGAAAATACCTTTTCAGCAGAAGCTCTTCACTTCTCTCAAAATTACCTATGTGCTTCCATCTCCTGTGTGTGTGCATACTCAGTTATGTCTGATTCTTCTCAGCTCATATTAATTGGGCTGCAGGAGACCAAAACATGGAAAATGCAGATATTTGCCTTGGTTATCTAGCCAAGATGGGGTAGAAAGCAGAGAGATTTCTATTGAGTGGAATGAACAGATAAAATTTCTAATTAAGCTCATTTATGACATCCTGTCCCTATGAAGTATTAGGACACAGATGGAGGGCCTGGGTAATTTCATCCATTAAACAGTACAAAATGTATGAGAAATTCCAAGAAGGCAGGAAAGCATTGTTGCAACAGATGATGTTAGTAACAGAACAAGGTCAAATTTCTAGCTTCTCACATCAAAGCAAAGAGTGAAGTTTAGGAATTTTTATATGTTAAGAAATTTTGTGTAACATTAAGGTTTCTTATAGCTTCCAGATTGCTAGGCAAAAAAAAAAAAAAAAAAAAAGCCAGGGATTGATTTTTGACATTGCTGAAATCTAATCATGGTAGAATTTACAGATTTGCCTTGTGTATGAAAGTTAGTACATTGATTGGGAAAAAAGGTGAGCCCAACAATTTGACAGAAACTATCTGAGAGGATTTAGAGTATTCATAGCATCCTAATCCCATACATCACACTAAAATATCTTTTATTCTTTCACTACATGAGGAGGCACTTTTTCTTCTCTTGTCCTATCTTGGCTTTCAATGTGCCTTCCTCACAAAGCTTAATCTTTTGTAGCTTTTGATATAAAGTGAGAGACATGTGACTCTTCCTTTATTCAACACTTCAAGGCAATTGTAAAGTTATCAGTAGGCCTGATTTCAATATTGTTGTGTCTCAGGGAATAGAGAGACCCAAGGAGGAAGACAGAGATGGAGGAAACAGCCCAGCAATGCAGTAGTCAGAACACACACACTTATCGATTAAGTTTTATCTTACATGGAAGCTAAAACAACATCATCATAACAAATATAATAATAATAATGAAAAAGTCTGAAATATTTCTAAAATTAGTAAAAAGTGATGCAGAGATGTGAAGTGAGCAAATGCTGTTGGAAAAGTGATGCTGATAGACTTGCTTAATGTAGTATTTCCACAAATCTTCAAATTGTAAAATAACAATCTGCAAAGGACCATAAAAACTCTGTGATGAAATTGTCTAGTCACAGCAAGGAAGTTAAGCTATTGACTGAAAGGAAAGTTTTCATTCTCCGTTGAAGTGTTTCTTATGCCTGGGAGGTCACTGACAGCAGTTCCTCGGTGGAGCCTGCAATGAACTCTTTTGGCATAACCACTTATGGTTTCCAGGGGTTTGGGGTGGGGGAGGGATAAATCAGAAGATTGGGATTGATACATACACGCTACTACAGAGAGAGAAAAGTCCACAGAGCACCTAAGACCCAACATAGCTGAAAAATTAACTGATAACTAATTTTGAAAAAAGAAAACACCCATAGTTATACTTCAGAATTCCTTGGCTAGAGAAGTGTACTTCTCAGAAGTGTTTAAAGCAGTTTCAAAATGTGGGCTAGGAGGAAGGATTGTAAATAGAGATCTAGTTTTTAGGGAGTATTCAGGGGATCTATGGAGAAAGCAATGGCACCCCATTCCAGTACTCTTGCCTGGAAAATCCCATGGACGGAGGAGGCTGGTAAGCTGCAGTCCATGGGGTCGCTAAGAGTCAGACGAAAATGAGCGACTTCACTTTCACTTTCCACTTTCATGCATTGGAGAGAGAATTGGCAGCCCACTCCAGTGTTCTTGCCTAGAGAATCCCAGGGACAGTGGAGCCTGGTGGGCTGCCGTCTATGGGGTCGCACACATTCGGACACGACTGAAGCAACTTAGTAGCAGCAGCAGGGGATCTAGGGCTTCCCTGGTAGCCCATATGGTAAAAAATCTGCCTGCAGTATGGAGTCCTGGTTCAATCCCTGGGTCGGGAGGATTCCCTGGAGAAGGGAATGGCAACCCATTCCGGTACTCTTGCCTGGAGAATTCCATGGACAGAGGAGGCTGTCGGGCTACAGTCTATGGGGTTGCAGACAGTCAGATTTGATTGAGTGACTAACATACACATACACACACACACACAGGGAATCTAACTTACTCATGAAAGCTTATGTGAACTAAGAAGAAATAAATTAATTAACAATGTTTTGGAATACTTTAAATAAGCATCCATTCATGCTGTTCTCTGCCTGCGTCCAACTGCAGTTAAGCTATTCAATTATTTTCTATCTCCATTTAATGCATACCCATTAATTAGGGAACACTTCTATTTTCAGAATGATGTAAGCATTCCCTTTCATTTTATAGCTGTATGAAACAATGTAGATTTTTCCTCATTTTTTTTTCCAATATGATCTGTCTTTTCATGGCTTGATAGGTTTTCTCTGCTTAGTACTAACTAATGTTCCATTGTCCTGGTAGCCAGCTTATTAAGACATTCATCTACTGAAAGATATCTTCAATTCTTCTGAGTTTTGGCAATTCATATGCAGGTTTTTGTGTGAACATAGATTTTTAACTTCTTTTGGTAAATAACAAGGAATGTGATTGCTGGATCATATGGTGAAAGTATGTTTAGTTTTTTAAAAAACTGCCAAACTATGTCCATAATCTTCTGTAGCACTTTGAATTCCCATCAGCAATGAATGAGAGTTCTTGTTTGTTGCTTCATAGCCTCATAGCATTTGCTGTTGTCAGTGTTTCAGAATTTGACTACTATTATAGGTATGTAGCAGAAGCTCATTTTTTTTAAATTTTCCTTTCCCTCACAGTAGATAATGTGGAGCATGTTTTCATATGCTTATTTGCTATTTATTATGACTTAGTTTTTAAGCAGAATGTAACGACCATGTCTACCTTTGTTGTTCACATGTGTACATCCATTTGTTCCAGTACCATTTGCTGAAGAGATTGCTTTTGCTCAACTATACTGCTTTTGCTGTTCTGTCAAAGATTAACTGACTATATTTATGAGAATCTATTAATGGGATCTCTATTCTGTTCCATTGATCTATTTGTCTTTTCTTTTGCCGGTCTAGATTACTGTTGCTTTACATTAAGTATTGAAGTCCAATAGTATCAGACCTTCAACTTTGTTCTTCATCAATATTGTATTGGATATTTTGGGTCTTTCTCCCATTCCATTTAAACTTTAGAATAGTTTGTGAATATATATACAATAACCTGCTGAGATTTTGGTTGGGATTGTATCGAATATAGACCCAAGTTGGAACGAACTAACATCTTGACAATATTGAATTTCCTATCCATGAAAATGGAATATCTTTGCATTTATTTAGTTCTTCTTTGATTTCATTCATAAACATTTTGTAATTTGCTTCATATAGACCTTCCTATTCTTCATACCTTTTATTTATTTTTTTCTTACCTTACTGCATTGTTAAGGAATTCCAGTATGATGTCAAGCAGGAGTGATGAGAGGGGACATCCTTGTCTTGTATCTGATCTTAGTGAGAAATAAAAGGAAACAAGAAGAGGTTCTACTGACTATAAACTCAACATTTGAATATAGATGAAACTTTGTATAAAATGATCCAACACAGTGATGACATCTTTCTCATTCTTAAATAGTACGGATTCAATATGTTAAAGAGAACCAGTTATTTGTGTTTTAAGCAATAGCTATTAGTTATTTCATAAACAAAACAAAAATTCTAAGAATCCAAAGTCCTATAGCAACTCAGTTTGTTATTCCTTGAAATCATAATGCTTCAGGGATACCCAAGCATTGTCATGTTTCTTTGAGTAGAGTTTATGCAGTTGTTTTGAAGCTAATCCCATTTCCTAATGCCTAACAAAAGCCCCAGAAACAACTCTGCTTCCTTACTGTCAGAAGTCTGGTAAGCAGACTCAAAAATCTGTATTCTTGGCATCTTGGTAGTTCACTCAATGTGCCATGCTCACTTCCTCAGTGCTACTTCATCAAGGCTCCGGTCTTTTATACATTTCATATGCACCCCACTAATCTGCATACACTTGGTGGTGTCTATAGGAAGTCTCATAATTGACTTACATTTTCATATTAACTACTTGTATCAAAATATTTGCTCTTTTTTTTTTTCAGTAGTTCTAAGATTTTACTTCAATGAAATTAAAAAAAAAAAAAAAACTCAACAGAAGTTACTGGTCAACATAATATTATCTCAGAATAGTAGATTTAAAAAGCACACAAAATGACTGCATTGTCTAAAAACTACACACACACAAATATTCACACAAATTCCCAGGAAAAAAGTCTTGAAGGATATAGATTGGAGGCCAGCAAATGTTTTTCTCTGAAGGGTCAGAGAGTAAATACTTCAGGCTTTGGAGACCATTGATTTGTCATGACAGTTCATCACTGCTGTTGCCTGTGCAGACAGATACAATATGAACATGAATGAGCGTGGCTGTGTTCCAAGAAGGCTTTATTTATGAGAAGTAAATTTTAAATTTCATATTACTTTCACATATAGAAAAATGTTGTTTTAATTTCCCTGTGATTATTTTGGCCTATAACTGGAGTTAGTCAACTACAGTTATGGGCCAGATTTGGCCCACCGTGTTTTTGTATAGGGTTCCCAGGTGGCACAGTAGTAAAGAATCTGCCTGCCAATATCAGAGATACAGGAGATGTGTGTTTGATTCTTGGGGCAGGAAGATACCCTGGAGGAGGAAATGGCATCCCATTTGCCTGGAAAATTCCATGGATAGAGGAGCCTAGCACGCTACAGTCCATGGGGCCACAAAGAGTCCAACATGACTGAGCAACTGAGTATGCACACATAGGAAGAAGACAGCTCTTAATATCACAGTATCTGGTTTACCTATAAAATCTGTTTGTTTTTTTTTTTTTTTTTTCAGCTAAATGTACCCTTCCTTTGTTTAACTGTCCTTTGCCATCATATAATCAAGAAGGCCATTATCACTCACAGATCATGCAAAACCTGGTCTTCCACCATCTTTACTCAATTGGAAAAGGAAATTCTCAAGGCTCACACATGAACATAGAGTCCAGTAGGAACACTGGGGCCACTAAATAATGAGCTCAGGGAAACTGGTACCTAAATGCATGTGAGAAACTATTTCAAGTACATGCCTAGGAATGTCAGAGCTCAAGCTGCTTTCTAAATTTGTGTTATAGGATAAAGACAATACCTATTTAATCTTAGTCTTATTACATGGCAGGAACTGTACTAAGTGCTTTTTACCCCATTGTGTAATTTGATCCTTATCAAATTTTATCAAGCATGTGGTATTCAGTTCAGTTCAGTCGCTCAGTTGTGTCCAACTCTTTGCAACCCCATGAGCCACAGCATGCCAGGCCTCCCTGTCCATCACAAACTCACAGAGTTTACCCAAACTCATGTCCATCGAGTTGGTGATGCCATCCAGCCATCTCATCCTCTGTCGTCCCCTTCTCGTCCTGCCCTCAAGCCTTCCCAGCATCAGGGTCTTTTCTAATGAGTCACTTATTCACATCAGGTGGCCGAAGTATTGGAGTTTCAGCTTCAATGTCAGTCCTTCCAATGAAGGACTAACCCAGGAATGATCTCCTGTAGGATGGACTGGTTGGATCTCCTTGCAGTCCAAAGGACTCTCAAGAGTCTTCTCCAACACCACAGTTCAAAAGCAGCAATTCTTCGGCACTCAGCTTTCTTTATAGTCCAACTCTCACATTCACACATGACTACTCGAAAAACCATAGTTTTGACTACATGAACCTTTGTTGATAAAGTAATGTCAGTGCTGACTAGGTTGGTCATAACTTTCTTTCCAAGGAGTAAGTGTCTTTTAATTTCATGGCTGCAGTCACCATCTGCAGTGATTTTGGAGCCCCCTCCAAAAAAGTCAGCCACTGTTTCCACTGTTTCCCCATCTATTTGCCATGAAGTGATGGGATCAGATGGCATGATCTTAGTTTTCTGAATGTTGAGCTTTAAGCCAACTTTTTCACTCTCCTCTTTCACTTTCATCAAGAGGCTCTTTAGTTTTTTGCTTTCTGCCATAAGGGTGGTGTCATCTGCATATCTGAGATTATTGATATATCTCCCAACAAACTTGATTCCAGTTTGTGCTTCGTCCAGCCCAGCGTTTTTCATGATGTACTCTGTATATAAGTTAAATAAGCAGGGTGACAATATACAGCCTTGATGTACTCCCTTCCCGATTTGGATACAGTCTGTTGTTCCATGTCCAGTTATAACTGTTGCTTCCTGGCCTGAATACAGATTTCTCAAGAGGCAAGTCCAGTGGTCTGGTATTCCCATCTCTTTCAGAATTTTCCACAGTTTATTGTGATCCTCACAGTCAAATGGATTGGCATAGTTAATAAAGCAGAAATAGATGTTTTTCTGGAACTCTCTTGCTTTTTTGATGATCCACCGGATATTGACCATTTGATCTCTGGTTCCTCTGCCTTTTCTAAAACAAGCTTGAACATCTGGAAGTTCACGGTTCACGTATTGCTGAAGCCTGGCTTGGAGAATTTTGAGCATTACTTTGCTAGCGTATGAGATGAGTGCAATTGTGTGGTAGTTTGAGCATTGTTTGGCATGGCCTTTCTTTCGGATTGGAAAGAAAACTGACCTTTTCCAGTCCTGTGGCCACTGCTGAGTTTTCCAAATTTGCTGACATATTGAGTACAGCACTTTTCACAGCATCATCTTTTAGCATTTGAAATAGTTCAACTGGAATTCCATCACCTCCACTAGCTTTGCTCATAGTGATGCTTTCTAAGGCCCACTTGACTTCACATTCCAGGATGTCTGGCTCTAGGTGAGTGTGAGTGATCACACCATCATGATTATCTGGGTCGTGAAGATCTTTTTTGTACAGTTCTTCTGTGTATTCTTGCCACCTCTTCTTAATATCTTCTGCTTCTCTTAGGTCCATACCATTTTTGTCCTTTATCAAGCCCATCTTTGCATGAAATGTTCCCTTGGCATCTCTAATTTTCTTGAAGAGATCTCTAGTCTTTCACATTCTGTTATTTTCCTCTATTTATTTGCATTTATCACTGAGGAAGGCTCTTATCTCTCCTTGCTATTCTTTGAAACTCTGCATTCAAATGGGTATATCTTTCCTCCTCTCCTTTGCTTTTCACTTCTCTTCTTTTCACAGCTATTTGTAAGGCCTCCTTAGACAGCCATTTTGCTTTTTTGCATTTCTTTTTCTTAGGGATGGTCTTGATCCCTGTCTCCTGTACAATGTCACAAACCTCCATCCATAGTTTATCAGGCACTCTATCTATCAGACCTAGTCCCTTAAATCTATTTCTCACTTCCACTGTATAATCATAAGGGATTTGATTTAGGCCATACCTGAATAGTCTAGTGGTTTCCCCCAGTTTCTTCAAATTAGATCTGAATTTAGCAATAAGGAGTTCATGACCTGAGCCACAGTCAGCTCCCGGTCTTGTTTTTGCTGACTGTATAGAGCTTCTCCATCTGTGGCTGCAAAGGATATAATCAATCAGATTTTGGTGTTGGCCATCTGGTGATGTCCATGTATAGTCTTCTCTTATGTTGTTGGAAGAGGGTGTTTGCTATGACCAGTGCATTCTCTTGGCAAAATTCTATGAACCTTTGCCCTGCTTCATTCCATACTCCAAGGCCAAATTTGCCTGTTACTCCAGGTGTTTCTTGATTTCCTACTTTTGCATTCCAGTCCCCTATAATGAAAAGGACATCTTTTGGGGGTGTTAGTTCTCAAAGGTCTTGTAGGTCTTCATAGAACCGTTCACCTTCAGCTTATTCAGCATTACTGTTTGGGGCATAGACTTGGATTACTGGATATTGAATGATTTGCCTTGGAAATGAACAGAGATCATTCTGTGGCTTTTGAGATTGCATCCAAGTACTGCAGTTCAGACTTTTGTTGACCATGATGGCTACTCCATTTCTTCTGAGGGATTCCTGCCCACAGTAGTAGATATAACAGTCATCTGAGTTAAATTCACCGATTCCAGTCCATTGTAGTTCTCTTATTCCTAGAATGTCAATATTCACTCTTGCCATCTCCTGTTTGACCACTTCCAATTTGCCTTGATTCATGGACCTAACATTCCAGGTTCCTATGCAATATTGCTCTTCACAGCATCAGACCTTGCTTCTATCACTAGTCACATCCACAACTGGCTGCTGTTACAGATGAGTAAATTAAAAGCTAAATTTTACAAATGCTAAGAAAGTTGTATTGCTACTGACAGAACACGTGAATGCTTAACACGTCTGTCAAGTGAAAACCCCCAGTTATAAAGCGGGGGTTTGCAAACTTTTTTGCGAAGGATCAGATGAGAAATATTTTAATTTTTGTGAGCTGTATTGCCTCTCAGACAAGTATTCATAATGCACTGCAAGAGCAGTCAGAAGAACAGGTAAACAAATGGGATGTCAGAGCTTCAATAAAGCTTTATTTTTAAAGCAGACCAAATCTTTCAGAAGTGGCCAGACCTGGACGATAGGCAGTAGTTTAAGCCTCTGCTAACATATTATACTACATGGACTCGATTTCAAATTACTTTGGTGGATGACTAAATTCTGTTCCAGAGTATAAGGAAATTAAATGCAAGATATTTTTTGATCCATGCACACTTATATATAATTTTTCCCAAAGGAGTCAAGCTCTATTGATGTTTCTTCAAAATGGGTTAAATTGAAAAATCTTTTCCATGCACAATTTGACACAGTTTATCATAACAAAACCTCTGTTCTATATTTAGCCTCTTTCTGCCAAGGAGGTCAATCTCTTTAAACACAGTATCTCATTAATCCTGCCTACAACCCTGTGAGGGTGCAAGATGACAGGTGTTAAGACATGTCCAATCTTTTAGATTCATTCCACAAGTTGAAAGAAGCTGAGGAACAAGTGTTGGCTGGGCTTCCCGGGTGGCCTTAGCGGTAAACCTGCCCTGCCAATGCAGGAGACATAGGAGACGATGGGTTCCCTCCCTGGGTTGGGAAGATCCTTTGGAGGAAAGCGTGTCAATCCACTCCAGTATTCTTGCCTGGAGAATTGCATGGACAGAATAGCTTGGTGGGCTGCAGTCCATAGGGTTGCAAATAGTTGGAAATGACTAAAGCGATTTAGCATGCACTCATGTCCTCAGTTACCCAGTATCCTTAAAATACATATTTTGAGTCTTTCAAGAACCATGGTGTTCCTCAGATGGGTGCTTCTGGGAAAAGGAATCCAACACCAGAAAATCCAGTTTCTTAAAATGTCCTTGTTTGGGGGTGTATCTCCTCCCACAAGGATTTGGTTTCCATAGAGTTTTTCATAACTTTTTGTATAATCAAGATGCTCTCTTCTGCAAACCAGCTTTTTTTCTTTTTTTCTTCTGGCTGATGACTGTATTTCTGTTGTGGGAAAAGTAATCCAGAAAAGTAAAATAATATCTTGGGTCTCTATGTAATAAATAAAAATTCATATGTATGTATAGCCATTGTATATATTATACACACACACACATTAATGTATATATGTATATATGTGTGTGTGTGCCTAGTAGTAATATACAGAAAAAAATGGCAACTCACTCCAGTATTCTTGACTGGGAAACCCCATGGGCAGAGGAGCCTGATGGGCTACAGTCCATGGGGTCACAAAGAATTGGACACTACTCAGTGGCTAACACACACACAATAGTAATAGTGCCTGGTAATAATTCAGATATAAATATGGCAAGAAAATTACCTTTTAAGTCAACATGATAATCACCATAAATATGATGCTAAAATGATCCATCTTAATTCCTACCTTCTTCACACCATGCCCCTGCTCCTGCACCTATCCGATCAGATCAATCGCTCAGTCGTGTCTGACTCTTTGCGACCCCATGAATCACAGCACGCCAGGCCTCCCTGTCCATCACCAACTCCTGGAGTTCACTCACACTCACATCCATTGAGTCAGTGATGCCATCCAGCCATCTCATCCTCTGTCGTCCCCTTTCCCTCCTGCCCCCAATCCCTCCCAGCATCAGAGTCTTTTCCAATGAGTCAACTCTTTGCATGAGGTGGCCAAAGTACTGGAGTTTCAGCTTTAGCATCGTTCCTTCCAAAGAAATCCCAGGGCTGATCTGCTTCAGAATGGACTGGTTGGATCTCCTTGCAGTCCAAGGGACTCTCAACAGTCTTCTCCAACACCACAGTTCAAAAGCATCAATTCTTCAGTGCTCAGCCTTCTTCACAGTCCAACTGTCACATCCATACATGACCACAGGAAAAACTATAGCCTTGACTAGACGAACCTTTGTTGGCAAAGTAATGTCTCTGCTTTTGAATATGCTATCTAGGTTGGTCATAACTTTCCTTCCAAGGACTAAGGCGTCTTTTAATTTCATGGCTGCAGTCACCATCTGTCGTGATTTTGGAGCCCAGAAAAATAAAGTCTGACACTGTTTCCACTGTTTCCCCATCTATTTCCCATGAAGTGATGGGACCGGATGCCATAATCTTCGTTTTCTGAATGTTGAGCTTTAAGCCAACTTTTTCACTCTCCACTTTCATCAAGAGGCTTTTGAGTTCCTCTTCACTTTCTGCCATAAGGGTGGTGTCATCTGCATATCTGAGGT
Source organism: Bos javanicus (assembly GCF_032452875.1). NCBI lineage: Eukaryota > Metazoa > Chordata > Mammalia > Artiodactyla > Bovidae > Bos > Bos javanicus. The sequence goes on from NC_083872.1 coordinate 93,394,355, forward strand.
TATTGATATTTCTCCCTGCAATCTTGATTCCAGCTTGTGTTTCTTCCAGTCCAGAGTTTCTCGTGATATACTCTGCATATAAGTTAAGTAAATACAGCCTTGACGAACTCCTTTTCCTATTTGGAACCAGTCTGTTGTTCCATGTCCAGTTCTAACTGTTGCTTCCTGACCTGCATGTAGGTTTCTCAAGAGGCAGATCAGGTGGTCTGTTATTCCCATCTCTTTCAGAATTTTCCACAGTTTATTGTGATCCACACAGTCAAAGGCTTTGGCATAGTCAATAAAGCAGAAATAGATGTTTTTCTGGAACTCTCTTGCTTTTTCTATGATCCAGCAGATGTTGGCAGTTTGATCTCTGGTTCCTCTGCCCTTTCTAAAACCAGCTTGAACATCAGGAAGTTCACGGTTCACATATTGCTGAAGCCTGGTTTGGAGAATTTTGAGCATTACTTTACTAGTGTTACTTTACCTGCACCTATAAGGAATCCATATTAATCCTTTTGAAATCCAGCTATTCTGACCTGGCCTTTGAGCCTTCAGCAACTCAGCTAATGCCTGCATGCCAAACTAAGACCTGACACAGCCAAAATAAATAAATATTTTTTTAAAATATGGAATTTACAATTTCCAAAGATATGTAGAAAACAAAACAAATAAATAAACCCAAAAGAATAAAGAAGGTTAGCTTCAAAGAAGAAGAGGTGTGATCAGAAGGGTAAAAGAACGAGAAAGATATGTTTTCCTGGAAGTCATGAACAGTTGTAAGAATGGTTTCATAAGCATTGTTACAGGCTGCATATCAATGGTTTTGAAAACTAAGAGATTATTGTGATGTTTAGAAAAGGTATGAAGAGACCCACATTTCCAGGGTTCCAACATGAATAGATTAAAAAGTGGAAGGAGCAGGTATGCTGCTGCTGCTGCTGCTAAGTCACTTCAGTCATGTCCAACTCCGTGCGACCCCATAGACGACAGCCCACCAGGCTCCCCCATCCCTGGGATTCTCCAGGCAAGAACACTGGAGTAGGTTGCCATTTCCTTCTCCAATGCAGGAAAGTGAAAAGTGAAAGTGAAGTGGCTCAGTTGTGTCCGACCCTTAGCGACCCCATGGACTGCAGCCCACCAGGCTCTTCCGTCCATGGGATTTTCCAGGCATGAATACTGGAGCGGGTTGCCATTGCCTTCTCTGAGGAGCAGGTATAGGTTACATTAATTTTTATTCTTTCATTCAGCTAATGTTATTGAACATATATATGAAGTACATGATAGAATATAAAGGATGATAGAATGGCACATAAAAATGAACCATAGATGAATCCTGACATCAAGGTGTATCGAAAAATGTGAATGTCCAACACTGTGTTAAGGCCTGAGCTAGGCACTGGAGATTCAGAGGAGAACATAGCTTTCTTCAGTCACATATTCATTGATTCAAAAACATTATGGTGTCCTAGAAGATATGAGAGACAAATAAAACAAGATCCTTATCTCAGTGGAGTTACATTCTCATAATGAAGCAGGCAAGTGGATAAAAACAATTAAGATTCTACACAATACTCCAATTATAACACACAGGAAATGTTATGGGGCATAATAGGGGAATTAATTTTATTTTTCAAAGGAGGATAAGTTTAAAAAATTCTGTTTGGAGTTCAAGCGTGATGAAAAAGAATATAAAATTATGGAATTATGAGAAATGAAGTAAAGACTTTTTGTTTGTGTGTTTGTTTATAAGATGAAATGCCGCTGCTACTGCTGTTTCGGCTAAGTCGCTTCAGTTGTGTCCGACCCTGTGCAATCCCATAGACGGCAGCCCACCGGGCTCCCCGTCCCTGGGATTCTCCAGGAAAGAACACTGGAGTGGGTTGCCATTTCCTTCTCCAATGCATGAAAGTGAAAAGTGAAAGTGAAGTCGCTCAGTCCTGTCGGACTCTTCGAGACCCTAGGAACTGTAGCCTACCAGCCTACTCCGTCCATGGGATTTTCCAGGCAAGAGTGCTGGAGTGGGGTGCCATTTCCTTCTCCATAAGATGAAATGACCTGAGCAGAATTGTAAGTTCTGAGAATAGATCCAGAGGACACACCAGACACCCAAAAGAATTAAAGTTATAAGTGAAGTAATTAATTCTTTAATATAAATTATCAGAGACTGATATGATCAGCTTTGAATTTAAATGTTTATAATTGAAATAATTATTAAAATGTGATTATAAAGATATACTAATGAAACAATATATTTCTGGTTTACTTATTGAGTAGAGAAAGCTCTAAACAACAGTTTAGATATCAAATTTGGATATTTAACCTTTTTAGTAAATGGGGAATTTTGAGCTATCACATGGGGGCGCTTGTCTCCCAGACAACAGTTTAGTGCCAATCGTGTCACCATTTTCATCTCTACAACAGTGCTTGTGTCATTATTTGAAAAGTGTACGCATTTTATTTCTATTCTTTCATAAAGATGAGTTTTCAATACAGAAGTAAAGGTAATGATACAAGTATAAAGCAAGTATTTCTTACAAAATTAAGAACATTGATTAATAGAGATAAAAATCAACAGACAGAAAAAATGGGGACAATTTCTAACCTTAATTAGAAACTCTCCAAAATAAGGTTCATTAATTGGATATTTAGTTATGAAGAATGAAGACAAAATTTTAAAGTGTATGCATATCTGAAATGCATGATTGGTTAATATTTAAAAGGCAGGTGTTTAGGGAACTTTATAATGACTTTTTAATTTTCTGGAAAAAGAATCTTTCCTCTACATGTAAATTTTCTCCTTTGTATATTAAATGTCTGTAAATGTATTCAGAATGCATGTGGCATTGACTTAAGGAACTGCTTTTATTGTATATTAATTGCTGTTTCCAAAAGTAATATTCCAAGGAACAATTGTTCCTTCAGTTTACAAATAGATGTACTGTAAAAGTGCTTTATTTTCAATTAAATTGAGAGAGTGTTGGGTTATTCCCAGCTAACAAGGATTTTTTAAAATGCAAGGCTGCTCAGGACTTTTACTATGCAAATATGTGTTTATATTCTCCAAGAAGAGGGTATGTTAAACAATGTTCCCCAAACTAATTGGACCACAGGATCCTTTTTCTTTTTTACATTATACAATGGTCAGCATTCACCAGAACTAGTATTCCTCAAAGCATGGCTTGGAAGACCCTGCACATTCTTTGGTAGAATTCCTATGACCAGAATGGTACTCAACAGACAGAGAACTCATGAGATTTAGAGATGGAAGTAATCCTAGTTGTTGTTCAGTCTCAGTCATGTCAGACTCTTTGTGACCCCATGGACTGAAGCACGTCAGGCTTCCCTGTTCTTCACTGTCTCTGGCAGTTTGCTCAAACTCATGTCCATTGAGTCGGTGATGCCATCCAACCATCTATGCTCTGTTGCTCTCTTCTCCTCTTGCCCTCGATCTTCCCCAGCATTAACGAATCCTAGAGGCCACTTGTTACAACCTCCATGCCAAGATCATCTCAATAGCACTCCTGGCAGGTGGACATCCAGGTCTTATTTTAAATCTTTATTCCATGATGCTACATTCTGTCTGTCCTGCTGCTCCTGCTGCTAAGTTGCTTCAGTCGTGTCCAACTCTGTGCAACCCCATAGACGGCAGCCCATCAGGCTGCCCCGTCCCTGGGATTCTCCAGGCAAGAACACTGGTGTGGGTTGCCATTTCCTTCTCCAATGCATGAAAGTGAAGAGTGAAAGTGAAGTCGCTCAGTCATGTCCGACTCTTAGCGAGCCCATGGATTGCAGCCCACCAGGCTCCTCCGTCCATGGGATTTTCCAGGCAAGAGTGCTGGAGTGGGGTGCCATTGCCTTCTCCACTGTCTGTCCTACCTATTCTTAATAAATTCTTCCATTTTTAAGCCCATATATAACTCATTGGTCCCCATTGTGTTTGCTCCCTCCTCTTCATGACAATCCCTCAAATATTTGAAGACAGCTTACATGTCCTCTACTACAACCTCTCTTCTAAGTAAGAAGACCTGGTTCTTTTCAAAGTTAATTTTTATTTGAGCATAGTTATGTTACAATATTTTATTAGTTTTTACTGTATAGCAAAGTAAATCAGCTATATGTAATCCCCTCTTCTTTGGGTTTCCTTCCCATCTAGGTCAGCACTGAGTAGAGTTGCCTGAGCTAAACAGTAAGTTCTCATTAGTCATCTATTTTATATATAGTATGAATCATGTATATATGTCAATTCCAGTCTCCAAATTCATCCTGCCCTCTTTTTCCCCACTTGGTAAGTAGATCTCATCCTTACAAATCTACCATGAAGACATAATCAGACTCCTCCTCGTATCAGCAGCCCTTCCCTGTGTGCACTAGAACTGAACTGAACACAATTGTTCAACTCTTCCTACTGAAGTTTGGACACTCTTCAATGTTAATTCTTATCCAGGCTGAGTTTATTTTCATAGAAGTATTTTGTTTGCTGCTATCAAACTTGCTTTTGGTTAAGGAAAAGTAAAAGATTTTCCTATCTGTGCTTACACAGTGAAATTTCTGCTGGTTTGTTGGTAATCCTTTCTCATTGTAGTCAAGGAATCCCATTTTATAAATTGCCTTAAAATACAACTTTCCATCCCTCTGCAATGACTTAATTATTTGTGAGTTGCAAAAAGACAGGCATATACATGTGTATATATGTATATCTAAAAAAGCTGAAGACTTCCAGTGGTTAAGACTCCATGCTTCCACTGCAGGGGCAGTGGGGGGGGAACAGGGCACATGTTCAATCCTTGGTTGGGGAAATAATATCAAGCATGCTATTTGGCCAAAAAATTTTAAAAAAAGTAAATGTCTTGATCAGAATAAAAATGAAAATACAACGTAATATCAACTTTAAAATTACATAGGAAAAGTAACAAAAATAAATAAAAAGCTGATTTTTGGTGCTAAATTATTTGCCAACTTTGTGCTTGTAAAACAAAAAGTATATATTTTACATATGCATAGGTATATACTTGTGTATATATATGTTTGTACATATATATGTATGTATACATATTTTGAATTCAAAAAGAAAATGAAGAAATAAATATTTAAATAAAGAGGTTCCTATTATTAAAACAGGACTCAAGTTCTAAATTTCAATTTGATTTTCCCTTTCTCTCCTGCCCCCACCTAAAAGAAGTCTGAATTTTCATTCACTACTAGGAGAATAGTCAGAGCTGTCAATGGAAACTGTACAGTGTTATTTATAAGACTTAAGGGATTAAAAAAAAATTACTTTAGATGAGGGCTAACCTATTTGCAAAAGCTACAAAAATTTACCCAATATTATATCACCAAATAATTATTTCTTCTATGTCCTTATAAATCTTCCTTGTGGAAGAAAAAAAAAAGAGTTAATGAGATTGTGGTGTTGCAGGAGTAGTGCCGAAACAATGTAGGTAAACGTGCAGAGAAATTAGTTCTGAAGTGTGGGATAATTGTAGAAAGCCCTGGGCAAAAAACAAAACATAAATGTGCAGGAGTCATAGTACACAGTGTCTTCACTTGTCTTTGTTAGTGCAAGTGAAAAGGTTAATGCCGTTCAGTTCCATCAACACAAAGTGAAGAACTGTGGCACCTTTTGAATTCTAGAGTTACCCACAGTGCAACTGATTTAATTCCTGTGAGAACGTTACTATTTACAAGTTTGCTGGGGAGTATGGCTGTCAATTAACCGTGTGCTCCATTTACATTCTGTCCTTTTATTTGTTGTTATAAAGAAATTGTTTTAAAAATCATTATCGCATGGAAAGATTTGTTTTCTGCGTTATTTGAAGCGATCCTTTGATTGGAAGGAAAATTGTCAGATGCACGCAAGCCCAAAGCAATAACAGCTAGGCTCAAGTTCATCGAGTATTACATTCTCATGTGCATTCTTGAGATCTAAAACTGCAGGTACTCTTTGGCATTTTCAAGTTTTCTGCCCCAATATATTACAGCCAGTGATTGCATTGTGAGCTCTCAATATCCTGGTATAACTTGCCCTTTTAAAGTATCAAAATACCAATATGTATAATTTTCTGTGTGCATTTGCAATGTTATCTCAGACATCTAGCCATCAAGCAACATCTCTGTTCATCCTTCTTCCTTCAGCTTTGTGTCCCTGCACCCTTCCCCTTTGCTGAATGTCACCCACTCCATTCCCAAGCTCCTGTCTACATACCCTTCTCATCCCTTATTACTATTCAGTTCCTGTCACTACCATCCTCCACGTCCCCATGTTGCTCCTCTTCTCTCACTCAACCAAAGGTTGAGCTCAGAACTGGAAAGAAAATACCAAGGTGCTCTTAGAGATAAAGGGGGAATCACACCAGAAATTAGGTGGAGGACAGTGACATCCCCTTTCTGGGCTGATTGTTCTGAAATATACACAACTTTAGCTTAAAACCAGAGACAATGGACCTGAATGTTTCATTAAAAAGGCTCTACAGGACTTGGACATGGTTGAAGTCGACCCTGACCTGGAAAATCCCATGGATGGAGGAGCCTGGTAGGCTACAGTCCGTGGAGTCGCAAAGAGTCAGATACGACTGAGCCACTTCACTTCATTTCACTTCACTTCACTTCACTTCACAGGACTTGGACGTGGTTGAAGCCGACCCTGACCAGCAACATCAGTGAGGTCATTCTGAGAACATCACTCAATGGAGGAGAGTGAAGGCAAAAGAAGCAACTGTTCTGCTGGGGGTGGGGATGGGGGATGAATTGGGACACTGAGATTGACATGTAACACAATTGATATTATGTGTAATTTAGATAGGGCTTCCCAAGTGGCTCAGTGGTAAAGAATCTGCCTGCAATGCAGGAGATGTGGGTTTGATCCCTTGGTTGGAAAGATCTCCTGGAGAAGGAAATGGCAAACCACTCCAGTATTTCTGCCTAGGAATTCCCATGGACAGGGGAACCTGGTGGGCTACAGTCCATGGGGTCCCAAAAGAGTCAGACTCAACTTAGCAACTAAACAACAACAAAAATGCTTATAAAATAGATAATAAATGAGAACCTACTGTACAGCACAGAGCACAGCACTCTGCGGTGTCCTAAATGGGAAGGAAATCCAAAAAAGAGGGGATAAATGTGTATGTATAGCTGATTCACTTTGATGTACAGTGGAGGCTAACACAACATTGTAAAGCAAGTATACTCCAATAAAAAACAATCTGAAAAAGAAATAAGATGAGGCAGCATGTTCAGTAGATGCCAAAAGTTTATATTGAAATAATAATGTATCTTTACCACATATTTTTATATCTTTACATTGTTTCCCAAGGCTTTGTAATACATTCACACATTTTAAAATTAAAATTTATGTAACAATTTAGTTTCATTATGTTTTAAGATTTATGAATTTTAAATACTTATAGACAATACTTTTATTCATTCTGCTATTTTGTTTTAATATCAATATGCAAAAATATCCCAGTATTGTCTTTTGCTTTGGTTTGTACCCATTAATTTCGAGATGGTGGTGTGGTCTCTGTTTCCAGTAAATTTGATTTCCATTCTCATTATAACAGCCACCTAACTTGCACTGCAAGGAGATCCAACCAGTCCATTCTGAAGGAGATCAGCCCTGGGATTTCTTTGGAAGGAATGATGCTGAAGCTGAAACTCCAGTACTTTGGCCGCCTCATGAGAAGAGCTGACTCATTGGAAAAGACTCTGATGCTGGGAGGGATTGGGGGCAGGAGGAGAAGGGGACAACAGAGGATGAGATGGCTGGATGGCATCACCGACTGGGTAGACGTGAGTCTGAGTGAACTGCGGGAGTTGGTGATGGACAGGGAGGCCTGGCGTGCTGCAATTCATGAGGTCACAAAGAGTTGGACATGACTGAGTGACTGAACTGAACTGAACTGAACTAACCACCAAATTCTGGTCTCTTCTACATTTCTTGTTGATCTTTCATTCACCAAATGATGCTTTAGTTCTTCCTGTCCATCCCTTTGAACATATTGTTCTGCAATTTGTTCCTGCAAATTCCTGCAATCTTCAGTTGAAATGTAAGCTTATATTAGAATATAGAGGCTATTAACCTATATTACTCTTTCTGGTATTGCATAAAAAATGCAGATTAATTACCAGGTATTTTCTTGGGGAGAGTGATGTCCAGAATGTATTTTTCTTCCTTCGTATGTAAAGACTCTTACAAGGAAGTGGAATGTGTGTATATATGTATGTAATTGTATGTGTATGTGTGCATGCTCAGTCATGTCTGACTCTTTGCGACCCCCAAGGACTGTAGCCCACCAGGCTTCTCTGACCACGGAATTTTTCAGGCAAGATTATTGGAGTGGGTGCCCATTTCCTACTCCAAGGGATCTTCCTGACCCAGATATCAAACCTGCATCTCTTATGCCTTCTGTATTGGTAAGCAGATTCTTTACCACTGCACCATCTGGGAAGCCTGTGTATGTGTGTACATATGTACATATATGTGTCTGTGTGTACATATATTTGTATGTACTGTGTTGTGCTTAGTTGCTCAGTTGTGTCCAACTCTTTGCAATCCTGTGGACTGTAGCCCACCAGGCTCCTCTGTTCATGGGGATTCTCCAGGCAAGAATACCAGAGTGGGTTGCCATGCCCCCCTCCAAGGGGTCTTCCCAAGCCAGAGACTGAACCCAGGCAGGTCTCCCTCATTGCAGGATGATTCTTTACCATCTGAGCCCCCAGGGAAGCCCAAGAATACTGGACTGGGTAGCCTATCCCTTCTCCAGGGGATCTTCCCAAGCCAGGAATCGAACTGCGGTATCCTGCATTGCAGGTGGATTCTTTACCAGCTGAGCTACCAGGGAAACTCATACGTGTGTGTGAGTGTGAGTGTGTGTGAGTGTGTGTGTGTATAGCTTTGATATTATATGTTAATATATATATATATATTTGTAGCTTAATTCTAATATGCTATTTTGATATTTTTCATTATTAAATTTCTTTCTATAATATTATGAGTATAGGGGCTTGTTTCACATAACAGCTCTTCCCTTGAATGACAAGGAAAAATGTCCTGGAAATTCAGTATTGCAAATGACTAGTGAAAGAACTCCCCAGGTTGATAGGTGCCCAATATGCTACTGGAGATCAGTGGAGAAATAACTCCAGAAAGAATGAAGGGATGGAGCCAAAGCAAAAACAGTACCTAGTTGTGGATGTGACTGGTGATAGAAGCAAGGTCCAATGCTGTAAAGAGCAATATTGCATAGGAACCTGGAATGTTAGGTCCATGAATCAAGGCAAATTGGAAGTGGTCAAACAGGAGATGGCAAGAGTGAACATCGACATTCTAGGAATCTCTGAACTAAAATGGACTGGAATGGGTGAATTTAACTCAGATGACCATTATATTGACTACTGTGGGCAGGAATCCCTCAATAGAAATGGAGTAGCCATCATGGTCAACAAAAGAGTCCAAAATGCAGTACTTGGATGCAATCTCAAAAATCATAGAATGATCTCTGTTCATTTCCAAGGCAAATCATTCAATATCCAGTAATCCAAGTCTATGCTCCAAACAGTAACACTGAATAAGCTGAACATGAACGGTTCTATGAAGACCTACAAGACCTTTTAGAACTAACACCCCCAAAAGATGTCCTTTTCATTATAGGGGACTGGAATGCAAAAGTAGGAAATCAAGAAACACCTGGAGTAACAGACAAATTTGGCCTTGGAATACGGAATGAAGCAGGGCAAAGGCTCATAGAATTTTGCCAAGAGAACTCACTTGTCATAGCAAACACCCTCTTCCAACAACACAAGAGAAGACTCTACATGGACATCACCAGATGGTCAACACCAAAATCAGATTGGTTATATCCTTTGCAGCCAAAGATGGAGAAGCTCTATACAGTCAGCAAAAACAAGACTGGGAGCTGACTGTGGCTCAGGTCATGAACTCCTTATTGCTGAATTCAGATCTAATTTGAAGAAACTGGGGGAAACCACTAGACCATTCAGGTATGACCTAAATCAAATCCCTTATGATTATACAGTGGAAGTGAGAAATAGATTTAAAGGACTAGATCTGATAGAGTGCCTGATGAGTTATGGACAGAGGTTCATGACATTGTACAGGAGACAGGGATCAAGACCATCCCCATGGAAAACAAATGCAAAAAGCCAAAATGGCTGTCTGGGGAGGCCTTGCAAATAGCTGTGACAAGAAAGAAGCTAAAAGCAAAGGAGAAAAGGAAAGACATAAGCATCTGAATGAAGGGTTCCAAAGAATAGCAAGAAGAGATAAGAGCCTTCCTCAGTGATCAATGCAAAGAAATAGAGGAAAACAACAGAATGGGAAAGACTAGAGATCTCTTCAAGAAAATCAGAGATACCAAGGGAACATTTCATGCAAAGATGGGCTCAATAAAGGACAGAAATGGTATGGACCTAACAGAAGTAGAAGATATTAAGAAGAGGTGGGCAAGAATAAACAGAAGAACTGTACAAAAAAGATCTTCATGACCCAGATAATCACGATGGTGTGATCACTGACCTAGAGCCAGACATTCTGGAATGTGAAGTCAAGTGGGCCTTAGAAAGAATCACTACGAACAAAGCTAGTGGAGGTGATGGAATTCCAGTGGAGCTATTTAAAATCCTGAAACATGAGGCTGTGAAAGTGCTGCATTCAATATGCCAGCAAATTTGGAATACTCAGCAGTGGCCACAGGACTGGAAAAGGTCAGTTTTCATTCCAATCCCAAAGAAAGGCAATGCCAAAGAATGTGCAGACTACCGCACAATTGCACTCATCTCACACACTAGTAAAGTAATGCTCAAAATTCTCCAAGCCAGGCTTCAGCAATATGTGAACCGTGAACTTCCTGATGTTCAAGCTGGTTTTAGAAAAGGCAGAGGAACCAGAGATCAAATGGCCAACATCCTCTGGATCATGGAAAAAGCAAGAGAGTTCCAGAAAAACATCTATTTCTGCTTTATTGACTATGACAAAGCCTTTGACTGTGTGGATCACAAGAAACTATGGAAAATTCTGAAAGAGATGGGAATACCAGACCACCTGACCTGCCTCTTGAGAAATCTATATGCAGGTCAGGAAGCAACAGTTCAAACTGGACATGGAACAACAGACTGGTTCCAAATAGGAAAAGGAGTACGTCAAGGTTGTATATTGTCACCCTGCTTATTTAACTTGTAGGCAGAGTACATCATGAGAAACGCTGGGCTGGAAGAAGCACAAGCTGTAATCAAGATTGCCGGGAGAAATATCAATAACCTCAGATATGCAGATGACACCACCCTTATGGCAGAAAGTGAAAGGGAACTAAAAATCTTCTTTTTTTTTTTTTTAATTTTATTTATTTTTTTTTATTATTATTTTTTTAATTTTATTTTATTTTTAAACTTTACATAATTGTATTAGTTTTGCCAAACATCAAAATGAATCCACCACAGGTATACATGTGTTCCCCATCCTGAATCTTCTTGATGAAAGTGAAAGGAGAGTGCAAAAGTTGGCTTAAAGCTCAACATTCAGAAAACGAAGATCATGGCATCTGGTCCCATCACTTCATGGCAAATAGATGGGGAAACAGTGGAAACAGTGTCAGACTTTATTTTTCTGTGCTCCAAAATCACTGTGGTTGGTGATTGCAGCCATGAAATTAAAAGACGCTTACTCCTTGGAAGGAAAGTTATGAACAACCTAGATAGCATACTGAAAAGCAGAGACATTACTTTGCCAACAAAGGTCCGTCGAGTCAAGGCTATGGTTTTTCCAGTGGTCATGTATGGATGTGAGAGTTGGGCTGTGAAAAAGTCTGAGTGCCAAAGAATTGATGCTTTTGAACTGTGGTATTGGAGAAGACTCTTGAGAGTCCCTTGGACTGCAAGGTGATCCAACCAGTCCATTCTAAAGGTGATCAGTCCTAGGTGTTCTTTGGAAAGTATGATGCTAAAGCTGAAACTCCAGTACTTTGGCCACCTCATGTGAAGAATTGACTCATTGGAAAAGACTCTGATGCTGGGAGGAATTGGGGGCAGAAGGAGAAGGGGATGACAGAGGATTAGATCGCTGGATGGCATCACCGACTCGATGGACATGAGTTTGGTTGAACTCCGGGAGCTGGTAATGGACAGGGAGGCCTGGAGTACTGCAATTTATGGTGTCACAAAGAGTCGGACATGACTAGGCAACTGAACTGAACTAGTGTATTTACTGTTGAATGCCATTATATGAGTCTTAATTTAGATGTACTCTGACAAACATATCATAAAAATTTTTTGTTGAATGTATTAATCGGTTGTAGTTCGGAGCTGTCATCTAGGTGAAATCTGAACAGAATGTACCATAGTGTATATACCTATGTGTTTATACTTGCTGATGAAAAAGAGAAAAACATGGGGGAGACATGAAGTGTTATTTTTTTATTAGCATCAATGAACCAGAGACAGCAAGATGAAGCCTAGAATATATACCTTTCAGGCTCTGGGGTAACAGCATTTACCCCATATTCCCTTTAATCGCCTTGATACTTGATCCATTCTTTTACATTCTTGAGCTCTGCCAATTAATGCTTCCTTTAAACTTCTTCACAATTTCCTGTACTATAGGTGAGACAATGTTTTAGAATTATTTATGGAAAAAGCAGAAACTGAAGTGAGTTGGCAAGAAAAAGACTAAAAGAGTGGGGACTGTGATGAGATCACTTTTTCACACTTTCTCTATAATTCTCAAATGGAATCTATTTATTCTGAAGTTTGGGAAGCCAGAAAATTCTCACTGGGGTTTCAATGCCCTGGAGCATTGTTGGCGGTTCTTTCTAACAAGAATTCTGATTCAAGTGTCATTGAGAAACCTTGAAAGCCTCTTGTTCCATCATCAATATGATAAGAAATACTGAATAGGCTTATAGGGATATTGTCTTAGAGACTCAGGAGGAGATGAAAGGAATGGTCTGGATCCTTATTACTATAAGAAATATTAGCTCAATTCCATAAAAATAACAACCTGATCAAAAAATGGGCCAAAGAACTAAACAGACATTTCTCCAAAGAAGACATACAGATAGCTAACAAACACATGAAAAGAGGCTCAACATCACTCATTATCAGAGAAATGCAAATCAAAACCACCGTGAGGTACCATCTCACGCCGGTCAGAATGGCTGCTTTCAAAAAGTCTACAAACAATAAATGCTGGAGAGGGTGCAGAGTAAAGGAAACCTTCTTACACTGTTGGTGGGAATGCAGACTAGTACAGTCACTATGGAGAATAGTGTGAAAATTCCTTAAAAAACTGTAAATAGAGCTGCCATATGACCCAGCAATCCCACTGCTGGGCATACACACCAAGGAAACCAGAATTGGAAGAGACACATGTACCCCAATGTTCATTGCAGCACTGTTTATAATAGCCAGGACATGGAAGCAACCTAGATGTCCATGGCAGACGAATGGATAAGAAAGCTGTGGTACATATACACAATGGAGTATTACTCAGCCGTTAAAAAGAATACATCTGAATCAGTTCTAATGAGGTGGACGAAACTGGAGCCTATTATACAGAGTGAAGTAAGTCAGAAAGAAAAACACCAATACAGGATATTAACACATATATATGGAATTTAGAAAGATGATAACGATGACCCTATATGCGAGACAGCAAAAGAGACACAGAAGTAAAGAACAGACTTTTGGACTCTGGGAGAAGGCGAGGGTGGGATGATTTGAGAGAATAGCATTGAAGCATGTGTGTTATCATATGTGAAATAGATCACCAGTCCAGGTTTGATGCATGAGACAGGGTGCTCAGGGCTGGTGCACTGGGATGACCCTGAGGGATGAGATGGGGAGGGAGGTGGAAGGGGGCTTCAGGATGGGGAACACATGTGCACTCACGGCTGATTCATGTCAATGTACAGCAAAAACCACTACAATATTGTAAAGTAATTAGCCTCCAATTAAAATAAATAAATTAACTTTTTAAAAAGGAAATATTATGTTATTGAAAAATAAAGTCACATTTGATTATTTTTCTCAAATGAATTAATAATATTCCAGTGGAAACTGACCTCCATCATTTGCAGTTTAACACAACCACATCATCTTCATGATCAAGAGATAAGGTTCTAGAAGCATCTTTCTGAATTCACATCCTTGTGCCACTACTTTCCAGTCATGTAACCTGGGGCCAATTACCTCTCTGAACTTCAGGTTTTTTTATATATTAACAATTATAATGGAGACAGAAATGGTTAACTACCTCTTAAGTCTATTATAAGGATTAAGAAAGTCAACACCTATTGTGTGCTTATAAAAGGGTCTGGCACAGAATTAATTACACAAAAAATGTTCATCACAATTTTCTTCATTCATAGATAATGAATAATTCAGTGATAATGTATATTATCTCCCTATGGGATGGGCATAGAATAAATGTTGATACCACACTATAATCTCCAACATGATGCAACTTCTCTGAACCTCAATTCATGTTTGGATAGGATTGGGATGGTGAAATAAAGGGAACTTTCATTTCATTAGTATATTTTGAATATTAAATATATAATCACTTTTTTCTAGATTATTTTAATGGTTTGAAACTTTTTTTCATAGGAATCTGGTCCATTTTTGAGATTAGGACACATAGAAGTTCACATTTATTTTGATTATGTGCATGTGGCCTAAGTCTCTTAGGTAAATATATTAATCAAAGGAATATATTAAAATATATAATATATAATTAATATATTAATTATATATTAATTAATGTATTGATTTTATATAAATAAATATATAAAAATCAATATATTAATAATTATAATATAAAATATAATAAAAGGACTAAAAGATAAATATATTAATAAAAAGAAAAATGAAAGCTGGCAGACAGCAAGCTTGAACAAATAATGCTTAATGCATAATTTTATTTTATTTTTTAATTTTTTTAGAAATTTGGTTTTTTAATTAGTATTTTCCAGTATTTTATATGAAAATTTCAAACACAAAGAAAAGTTGAAATAACAATGAAAACTGTATCTCCATCAATTAGACTTAACAACTGCTAATATTCTCTTGTATTATTTATCTATTGAAATATGTTTATGGGCTTTCCAGCTGGCTCAGTGGTAAAGAATCCACTTGCCAGTACAGGAGACACAGTTTCTATCCTTGGGTCGGTAAAATACCCTGGAGGAGGAAATGGCAACCCACTCGAGTGGTCTTGCCTGGGAAATCCAATGGACAGAGAAACCTGGTGAGCTATGGTTCATGGCGTCCCAGAAGAGTCAGACACGACTTAGTGACTAAACAGCAACAACAGCAAAAATATTTTGCTGTACTTGTTTACTGGAGTATAGTTGCTTTACAATATTGTGTCAGTTTCTTCTGTACAGTGAAGTACTTTTAAATTGTACATTAATTTGCCTGTATGCCAAGCATTACATGCTAATCAGAGATTTTAAAGATCTTAACAACAGCAACAATGCAAGATTATTAATATACAATTCATACCTTGTCTAAGTCTATACAGACGGTCTGAGGATGATGCAAAACTGAGACCAAAAAGAACTCCCTCCCTTACACTAGATTGTCAGTCTTTTACTTGAGTCAACCTTCTTGAGACAGTAATGGATATTCATCAGTTTCCCTTTTATATTTTCATTGACCCCTCCTACTGCAAAATGACATTTGCCCCCACACTCTTGAAATATCTGTCTCTCACATCACTAGTGATTGCTTCATTACAAAATCAAGTCAGTGATCTTTTTTTCTTTCTCTTTTTGCCAATATTAAACCAAAGCTCAGCTGCACTAACAGTTGACCTTCTTAAAAATCCCATTTCCCATTTCTATAACAATTCTCTTTCTTGTTTCCCAATATTTCTGGCATCTGATCATTTTATCTTGATTTCTTCTGGGTCCTACTCTTCTGATCCAATGACACACTGATCTCTTTAGATACTTTCTTGAGTAATCTCATCTTTATTGATGGCATTCATCCTCCTCTTCACTGAGAGCCTCAATTTTCTAGATCAAGGGTCAGCAAACTATCGCCTGTAGGCTGGATTTGGCCTGCCACTTGTTTTTGTAAATAAAGTTTTATCGGAACACAGACATGTTTATTCATTTTGTCTATGGCTGCTTTCACCCTGAAAAGGCAAATTTAAATAGCTGCACTCAAAGCTAAAAATACTTACTGGTTGGCCCCTTTCCAAAGAAAGTCAACATCTGGTCTAGCCTATATCAGTATTAACATATCTAATTATTTAAAGGAAATACAAGCTTTTATGATAAAAGCAGCTAAATCCAGATATTCAAAGCTGATCCTCCCCTTTTATCCACTATTTCTCTTATTGGGAATCTATATTTGGCAAAACTAGAAACCTGGAAGTAATTCTAGATTTTGCTCTTTCCTTCCTTCACATGATACTGATTACCAAGTTCATATTTGTCTTCTCCTCATTTCTTTGTCCGCAGTCATAATTCAGAATCTTAGCCTATGTTCCTCATGAATGTTAGTAAAGATTCCACCAACAATTGCCTGTGTGTCACTCATTATTTCTCCAGGTAAAAGATACGGTCTTTATTATGATCTAAAATTTGAGGGAACTGAGCCCCATCCAAACTGTTTTGAGTGGATAACCTCAATGTTTCAATGATTCAGGACTCTGATAACTCCCAACCACAGACTGAGGTTTTGGTACCAAGAGGTGTCATTATAGTATTAAAGGGAAAGTCCAGTGTCTGTCCTGGTGTTTGGGATTTGGTTGCAATGAAACATACAACCCTAGCCAATATAATCATGAATAATGCCTAAGTTAGAGAAGTCAACCGCTTGGGAGAGTAAGGAAAACCTTTGCAGAGGATGTGGTATCTGAAATAAAGCTTAGAGATGAGGAAGAAATGATTATTGTCAGTAAGTGTGATACATTCTAGGAAAGGAAGTAGCCCACCTGAAGACTAGGATGAAAGGAAGGATAATTTATTTTTTGGAAAATGGCAAACACTTCATTAGGACTTCCCCGGTGGCTCAGACGGTAAAGCATCTGCCTAGAAAGCGGGAGATCCGGATTCAATCCCTGGGTTGGGATCTCCTGGAGAAGGAAATGGCAACCCACTCCAGTATTCTTGCCTGGAAAATCCCATGGACCGAGAAGCCTGGTAACCTACAGTCCATGGGTCACAAAGAGTCGAACATGACTGAGCGACTTCACTTTCACTTCACTTAAGGTTGGAGTAAGGGTTGGGTGGGCTATTTACAAAAATGTAAGCAGAAAAGAAAATTTGAGCCTAGATGTGGAAGTCTGTTGCTATTTTTTTTAAACTCCATGTTGTGTGATTAGATTTCACAATAAAAATAATGAGGAGTCTAATTTTCAAACAAAAGAGAAACATATGATTGACATTTATAAAAGATATTTATAGTGGCAGATCAAAGAGTACACACATTACAAACAAGGGAAAAACATTCTTACAGACACATTTTAAGATTCCATTATACAAATTCTAATAAGAAAAATTTATTTTTTAAACTAATTCTATGTAAGTAGGAGCAGATAGTCAGATTCAAGAGCTAATTCTGAGATGAATCTACAGGACTCGTGATCTACTTGACTCAAAGTGGGTCAGGGCCAGAGGACAGGAAGAAAAGTAGGGGGATAAATATGATGGGTCTAGCAAAGCTAACAATAAGGTAAAGGTGCTATTAACTAAGAAATTAACCCTCCACAAAAAGAAGAAAAGGTTTCAGAGGGTAAGAGGCAGAACTTCTTTGGGACTATATTAAACTTGAAATGCCTTCCGGACAATCAAGATGACCAACAAAAATGTCCAAGAGATAATTGGAAATACTAGAGTGGAGCTTATAGTAGAAACAAGAATAAGGAAATATATCTACAAATTGAGAAATATAGAACGAACTTGAGGACAAACTTAACCAACCACTAGATTGATCCTGTTTCTGAATAATCTAAATTACATATTTATTTTTTGAGATAAAGCAATATTCTTAACAAATCTTCTGTTAAAATTCTAATCCATATATGTTTAACTGAATCACTTTGCCATCTATACACCTGAATCTAATACATTATGAATCAACTATATTCCAATACATTGTGAAACAACAACAACAAAAAATTTCAATACTAAGCTGTTGAAAGAGTAACATATGAAACATTGATTCACACCACTGTATTATCCTGAATTATTTTACTGCTAGATTTTAGTTACTTAAAGAAGGCTTTAAAAACCAAAAGCTCTAGGAAATAAAATATGACAGACAAAGAGTAAAAGAAACAAGAGATACCATTAGGATATGAGTATGGTAGCACACCAAAACAGAGAGGAGGAGCACAGTCAGGAAAGGGAAAAGGACCAGGAAAATAAGGAAGAAGGTCAGAGAAAAGTGAAGAGGAAGAGCCTACTTCGTTCCCAGTTTGAACCAGTTCTCTGAAGGTAGCAAGTATTCTCATGTTATATGTTTTGTTTTCAATTTAGTCATTGCTCCTTTTAAAGGGGTTTCCCAGGTGATACAGTGGTAAAAAATCTGTCTGTGATTGCAGGAGGTATAGGAGACACGGGTTTGATCCCTGGGTTGGGAAGATCCCCTGGAGAAGGAAATGTCAGCCCACTCCAGTATCCTTGCCTGGAGAATCCCATGGACAGAGAAGCCCAGTGGGCTACAGTCCATGGGGTGGCAAAAAGTCAGACACGACTTAGCGACTGAGCACATATGCATGCCCTTTTAAAAAGTCTTTGAATGACAACATATGATACACTTGAGTTTCAATTAAATGTTCAGAAATTGAAAACCAACAAGCTCAAGTCTCTTCATTATTCTTTCATTTTATGATTAAAATACTAAAAGATAGACTTTTAGAAAGCAAATGTTCCTGGTAGCTTTAAATAATGCAAAAGGCTCTCCAAATGTTGCCCATAATACACAATTCTTTGTATTTTAGCTCCTTACAAATGCTTTAAAATCCCATCCATCCTAGACATTTTTTTCATAACTTTTTCTATATATGCATTTTATTTATCCCTTAAAATTAGGGAAAGGCTTAGAGAGTAACTATTTGATTGTATCAGTCTGTTTCTGTTTCCTAAGTCCCTGAGATTTTAATGCTCAAATTATAAACAATACTTTGTGATTGTATTTTGTAAAAAAAAAAATAATAATTATTTCTACTCTCTAGGCCTTAAAATGCTTTCTTCATAGGCGTGAAAGAAATATTATATTAATATAAATAAGCATATATTTGACCCTTAATTTAGGTTACTCTGTGGAGAGGGGAACACCAAAGGAAAGAAATCTTATAAAGGAGAAAAGCAGACAGATACTAAGTAGAATAAAAATTCAATTTTTTCAATTACTTTTTATTTCTATTTCTGTTTTTTTTCTTCGACTTGCTTTTCTTTATTTTATTTTATTTTTTAACTTTACAATATTGTATTGGTTTCTATTTCTATAGCTTATTTATCAGCAGAAGTTTATTGAAGTCTTTTTAATTTACTACATTAAAATTTATGAAAAATCTGTGACAAAGGATATATTTATATATGTATATCAGTATTGTATATATACATGATTTATGCATATATGTGTGTGTATTTGTTCAGATGTTCAATGGCAATAAGAAAAATAAAATTTATCATTTCAGACTAGAAACATAAATTGTGATTTATCCAATTTTATTTTTATTGGTAAACTATTATTTATTGCAAAAAATATATACAAGAAAGTGCTTTTTTTCACGCTACTTTCCAATAGTTTTTGGTGATAATAGTAGTTTTAACACATTCCAGGAAACTAGAATGTCTTTTAAGTCATTAAAGATCATGTTACAATTATGCTGCTTTATTTTAGTGAAGCTAAAGAGTACTTTTTAAGTTCAGATTCTAACATCTATATGGAGATGTGTGTTACAATTGACATAATCAACTATCAACATTTTTTCCTTAGTGATACATAAAATAATAGAGTATCTAAAAATGACATCAGATTAAAAAGAATGCTGTATTAGTATATTTCATATTTTTGAATATAGGGAAAACAATATGGTATAGTAATAGTTAACAGAATATCACTCTTTCATTATCAGTAAATAGGACTTTACTTTAGGTGTGACTTTTTTCATCAAAGTTTGTCTGAATCTTGCAATTAAGTCATTCATTTCAAAAGATTTTGCCAAGGCAACAGTCATTTTATATAACATTAGGTAAAAATGCAGGGACAGATCAGGTGAATAACAAGTCATCTAAGATCATGACCCATGTCACCAGCAAAGCCATTTAGCCAGTTTTGACTCAGTCCTAACCACCACACACCCACACGTGTTTTTGTTTTTCTTTTTCTTTCAGCTCTCTTTAGATACCATGCAGGTTTTGCAAAGGTTTTTCTTTGCTCCTTTGATTTTTCTCTGCTTACGCTGCCAGCGGTAACTGTGATGTTCAGGATGGGGAACACATGTATACCTATGGCGGATTCATTTTGATATTTGGCAAAACTAATACAATTATGTAAAGTTTAAAAATAAAATAAAATTAGAAAAAAAAGAAAAATATAAGAGCACAGGTAGTTGGTCTAGTCTTGTTAGAAATAATGTCATTCCGTCCTACCCACAAATACATAGTGTAGCTAAGTTTTCTAGGCTTTTGAGTAATTTTCCTTTCTCTGTTCTTAGGGTTTTCTCTAGGTATTACAATTTACTTTTTGGTAGAATCATTTTGATCTCAATTAGAGATTTGGGAATATACATGGCATAATCTTGAGACCTGCTAAGGGAAGTAGGGAAGGCAGCTCCAAAGAATATTTCAGGGACCAAGAAATTTGTCTGTTATTGTTAGTTGTTGAATGTGCAACTTGAACATATGAGTCATTAACTCGTCTCCTCCATATATATCAAATGAAGGAAAGAAAATTCTGATTACTCAGATACCTCTAAATTAAAATTTGAGAGGGAATTCCATTCAAAAGAACTTGAAGGAAAATATCCCAAACTGATGAAAAACAAATTGAAGTTTTATTTCTTGCTTTGGAAATTTTTGTTCCACAAAGAATTTTATAAATGACATCTTTATCTGAAAACAAACCTTGATATTTTTGCTTCTAAGTCACATTGTCGGAATTTTGTAGAAAAATAGATGCATTGCTAATATATCAAAAGGCTTTCCAGGTGACACAGGGGTAAAATCTGCCTGCCAATGCAGGAGATGCAGGAGACGTGGGTTCGATCCCTGTGTTGGGAAGATGCCCTGGAGTAGGAAATGGCAACCCACCCAGGTATTCTTACCTGGAAAATTTCATGGACCACAGGAGCCTGGCAGGATACAGTCCATGGGTTGCAAAGAGATGGACATGATGGAGCATGCACACACAAATATATTAAAAAGTGCTATGAATAGAAAAGCCATAAATATGAAAAAAAGTAGGTAGCTAAAATTTGGTTTGGAAAAAATTAGAGTGTAGTTTTTGTGGAAATATATTCCATGTAATATAAAAGTATTTATTTTACAATAAAATCTCATAGTAAGTCTTGAAATTTGTATTCTTTTGTCAGTGCAATTTCTATTTAAGTGAAAATTAATTCACCTCTGACTTCATTCTTGGAGAAGGAAATGGCAACCCACTCCAGTATTCTTGCCTGGGAAATCCCATGGATAGAGGAGCCTGTTGGGGTACAGTCCATGGGGCTACAAAAGAGTCGGACACTACTTAGCGACTAAACAACTGGCTTCTCTTTTATCAGCTAAAAATGTGATGTTGTTATACCCAGATGAGATTGCCCATTCCAGGCCAACAGTAAAGAATGAGAAACTGAAAACAGCAGGGCAACATCTTATCTGTTATATGATATTAAGAATAATACCTCTTCTGGGTGTATTTTTTTTAATGCAATTTGATGGATATGAAGAAGCATTTAAGAGATTCAACTCAAGTATAATTGGCAGAAAGAATTGAGGTGGCAAAAGAACCAAGGCTAAGGAATATGAGGGGAAGAATCTTGATGGACCAATAAGCCTAGAGTCTCTAACACAGTGCTCATGGACCAACTTATCTTGATTATTTTTCATGAAAAGAACACACATAAATGTCTATAATGTCTGCACTGGTGGGATAGCTTTAATTTCATGGTACTCTTTATCCAGAGACAAGCTCATCAGAACACTCCAAATCTTTATAAATCAAAGCCAAGGTGGTTGTTTCAGCTCAAGCTCAGCCTAATCTTTAAGAAAAGGCTCCCCACACTGTGCTCTGCTTCTCCTGTTAGCATCCTCCCCTCAACAAAATGGTAAGAGTTCATCTGACAACAGGGTAAACAGATTATTGTGTTATTGCTGGCTGATTGCCGGAGTTATTTTGGAGCTTCATAATTCATTTAAAGAGATTTTTGACATTTATGAAATGACTTCTATAATCAACTGACAGTGCAATATCCTATAATTGTTCAATTAAAAATGACTACTACTGCAGTCATTTATTAGTAGAATCAGATAATTGTCTTGCCACTAAAGAGTACTTCTCACTTTGCACATCAAATGAAAATGTTTGAGTATAAATCTGTGACACAGCAGCCAAAATTCCTGGGGATTTTCAAGTGCACATGTAATTATTACAGACCTCTGAAGTAAATATGGTTTAATGTGATAATCTTAAATGGATTTTGTGTGAGCCTTACAAAACACTTTTCTGTCTAAAACAGAATATCTGTCAGAATGGATGGGAATTCATTTTCTACCAGTAGGAAGTTCATGATATTCTTTCCAATGTGTACTTAGAACACATGTACTTAGAACAGAGGGTAGTACGCATTTCCCTCAATCCTCATTTATCTTTTTTTCTTCTCAGATGAAATTGATTACTGAAGTCAGAAACCAGGAATGGTTGCACTAAGAAATCATTTTCTTATGGCATAGTACATTATGAAGCTCTGACTTCCAGATACATACGCAGATAGGAATGCAAATCCATAAAAACAGAACCACTTTCTCTCTCTTTCTGTCTCTCTCTCATACACACACACACACACACACACACACACACAGACAAACACTCACAATTTCAGATGCTGAATTTCTCTGAAAACACTTTGACTCACATTATCACAAACCATCTGTTAAGCTAAATCATAAATCAGTCTTTGATTAAATAATAAAAAAAAAACCCTTAGCACACTAAAAATGGAGAAGGTACAGATCATAAAAAGACCAGTATAAAATAACTAAATGGACGAAACAGCCTCAGCTCCCTGACAAATAAAGATTTCTGTATTTTTCTTTGAAAGTAGCTCTGTGCTTCTTGGGACACACTGGCTAAAACTCAAAATTTACATTCAAATAATGATAATTAAGGAAATTAAGAATGCACTCAACAGATGGAAGATGCTACTTCATTTGAGGTTGCTACAATATAGAATTGAGGAGTGTCATTTCAAAGTTGCAACTTAATTTTCATTTTTAAGTAAATAATCTGATTCTGGTGTTTGTTTTTTCCATTTTATTTGCAGGAAAATGTTTAAAAATTGCTGTCAGATTCAATCGCTGTCTCCCGCTTTCTTTCTAACACATCAGCGAGAAAAAAGCATTTGAATCCCAGCTGCTTTGGGCTTTTTGTTTTTGTTTCTTTTCAAAAAAATTTTTTTTCAAGACCGTTTTTCTTCTTGTATAGATTTTAGAAAGAGTTTTGATAAAGACAGTCCTGGCAGCTGGATGATAAATATTATTTTCTTAACCTGCCTGGCTTTGTCAGCCACCTGCGACTGCAGCCTGCCACACGTTGGAAGCAGCTCATTAACTTTCCCACAGCTTCCCGGGAGTTTTCCTTGTTTTCTCTCACCTTGGGTGTATGCTGCCTTCTCACTGAACGGTTAACTATCCGAGTGGGCCGAGCGGGCTTTGGCACCATGAGCGGAGCACGCTTCAGGCAGCTTCCCCGCTAAGGCTCAAAATCTCTCTTAAACACATTAAGCAGCCCATTTTGGATTGATAGTGCAGTAATTATTCTGCTTCACCCTAAAAACCATCCTGGGGTAATTGGCACAGAGGAAAATTACCCAGAGTCCTCCACCACCTGGTAGTTAAGGAACGAATCCAGGGAAAGATAAGTGAAGCAGGAAAAAAAAAATCGGCACTTATTTGATTTTAATCTCACCACTTTGCAAGCATTTAAATTGCCTTAATCAGGTGGTTGGCTTCCAGCCTAGCTGGTAATCTGTTATCAAATTTGAAACTAGATTTTTTAAAATGTCAGAGTAGGCTGAGAATTGAAGTCTATTAACAGTTATGAGTCTCCCTCCTAAACTTCCATAATCTATGTATTAATAATCCTTTCTACAAAGCTGTCAGATATTCCTTTATTACAAGATTCCATTAATAACATGGGTATAAAAGCAACTGTTAATGATTTATTTTTTTATTTTTATTTTAAAGTTGAGGGAACACACAATACTAACATTCTTAGCCCTAAAATCCATTTCTTTTTTGAAGCAATAGCTCGAGTCTATGGAATAACCCTGATAAATGTAATTGAATTTTTCTCTGATAAGATTAACTAGTGGTAATTGTGAATGGGGAGGTCTGACCCACTCCAAATGAGATGTATGACAAGCTGAAAATAATCAATTTTTCTTTTCTTTATTTGAGCCTAGATTTTTTAAATGGGAAGAGAAAATCAGGGCCTTGCAGGATGAAACATTTGTGTCTGAAATGTTTTTGTATACATTGCTTATCTCCCATCTCCTCAGTGTGTCTAATTGTGCTGAGCTTGGTTTAAAATGAGATCAACACATCCAAACCCCAGAAGGCTTAATTAAGGGAGGGACTTAATATGTACCAAAAGGGGGAATTTTTTTTTTTGACAAGTGTGGTATAAATTTTTACCTGCAACATCTTTGACTTAAAGCATCCCCAAATTGTTGAGCCTATTAAATTGCCTCTTTTCTTTTAGAGAGAGAGAAAGGGAAAAAAGAAGAAAATAATTTTACTTTGAAAATCTTAATTACTGTGATAGCAGGCTTGGGCTGTGCCTTTTTATGATTCCTGTATGATTTGCATTTTGAGTTGAAGTTTTGTTCTTCACAGCACACAAGCCAGCAATCAGGAGCATATAGAAATGGCTTGATAGATTCCCCTTTTAAACATGCTTATAAAACATTTTGCCTATGTAGCTTTTTGTATTACACATTCCATGGGGTTTCTCACATACCAATCAAGAAAGCATATCTTTCTTAATTCACTTCCTCAGAAGTTTAAGAGCTTGGAAATGTATATTAAAACAGAACAAATAAAAATATTTCAAAAACTGCAACACTGTTGTAAGAGTTTCATTTAAAAAGCAAAAAACAAAAAAACAGAAATGCCGTCATTATTTTTACTCTTCTTTCAAGTTTTTTATCTGACCATAGAATTTTAGTGAGCAGCTTACCTTACAATAGATGCTGTTCCAACAACTTTGACTCCTAGTCTCCTTCCTGTTTTCTAACTAGGTTCAGTCAAAGACTCTTTCAGAAACATAAAATCTAGTGACAATGAAATTAATCACAATGTACAAAAGAAAAGCTGCTGGCAGCCATACACTGAATAAAGCCAAAGGTGAATTCAACTAGCTATCAACCTCAATTTGTAGAATACTTACATATTATGTACATCTATATATATCTTAGCAAGGCACAGTTAGTCTTGATGTCTTTTTATTTGTATGTGTATGAATTTCCTATTTTACCCCAAAGGTACTTTTATTATTGCTTTATAGCATACTAAATTCAACTAAACATAATAAGCATAGCTTGCCTTTTTTGGAAGACCAAGTCTCATTAAAACCTGGTCATTATAGATATGTAGATAAATGGTATATCTGCTGGGTGAAGCATTTCACTTTGAAAGTGAGGTAAGTTTTAACATATGCCTTTGCCAAAAGCAGGCTCCAAGAAAAAATTTAGGGAGAGCTACAATGGATGTTTTGATCCTTACATATAGGAATGTGAAGCCACCAACACCTTCAAAATAGAAAGAGGGTATTTGAGCTTTAAGCGAATGTCCTAAGAAAAAAATACCTACTGAATCTAGTTAATTAATAAGGTTATGATCAAACTTTACTGCAGCCACAAAATCAAAATACGCTTGCTCCTTGGAAGAAAAGCTGTGACAAACGTGGACAGTGTATTAAAAAGCAGTGACATTACTTTGCCAACAAAGGTCCGTCTAGTCAAAGCTATGGTTTTTCCAGTGGTCATGTATGGATGTGAAAGTTGGATCATATAGAAGGCTGCATGCCAAAGAATTGATGCTCTTGAACTGTGGTGTTGGAGAAGACTCTTGAGAGTCCCTTGGACTGTAAGGAGATCAAACCAGTCAATCCTAAGGAAAATCAGTCCTGAGTATTCATTGGAAGGACTGATGCTGTAGCTGAAACTCCAATACTTTGGCTATCTGATGCAAAGAACTGACTCACTGGAAAAGACTCTGATGCTGGGAAAGATTGAAGGTAGGAGGAGAAGGGGAAGACAGAGGATGAGATGGTTGGATTGTATCACTGACTCGATGGACAGGAGTTTGAGCAAGCTCCAGCAGTTGGTGATGGACAGGAAAGCCTGGTGTGCTGCAGTCCATGGGGTTGCAAACAGTTGGAGATGACTGAACGACTGAAAAACAACTATGCTCATATTCATAGTGGTTCTGTTTCATCATAGCATACAGTGTTCTCCAGCTGACATTGTCCTTTAATATTCGTTTAGGAAGGTCACTTGTTTTCTCTGGCCCTCTCATTTGACATCTTCCATACCTTGGGAATGACCTGCATTTCAGACAAGTTTCTCACTGACCACTAGCCTAAGTCAGGATATCAAAATCAGCAGAATATTTAGAAGCGAAAGTTCTCTTTCACCTGTAGATCTAGAGAAGTAAAAGCTATGTTAGATGATTTGTTCCTGCTTTTACTCTGAAGTTCACTACTATTTTGAAGGGTATAAACATAGATTTACTGTAAAGAACAGAAAACAAAATCTTTGATAAGAAGTTTATACAGTTGCAGCCAAGATTAGGTCACAATCAGCATGTATTTTGAGTTACAGAATACACCTATGCAATCATCTTTTTTATCTTAAATTTTATTTTATTAAACCAAACGTTAAAAAACGAGCACCTGTTAACAGAGAGCACTTGAAATTAATACCTAATGGAGAAGGCGATGGCAACCCACTCCAGTACTCTTGCCTGGAAAATCCCATGGACAGAGGAGCCTGGTGGGCTGCAGTCCATGGGGTCGCTAAGAGTCAGACACGACTGAGCGACTTCACTTTCACTTTTCACTTTCATGCATTGGAGAAGGAAATGGCAACCCACTCCAGTGTTCTTACCTGGAGAATCCCAGGGACAGGGAAGCCTGGTGGACTGCCGTCTATGGGGTCGCACAGAGTCAGACACGACTGAAGTGATAGCAGCAGCAACAGTAGAGATAAAGGGTCAGGATAAAGGGCAATCCAAGTAAGGATAATATTAGAACCCATTTCATTTAGGGGCAGTTATCTGTTATTGAGCTAATGTATTATAAATGGCCACTGTTTGCCAAGCCTTCTTCTTAATCCTGGATGTAAAAACAAAAATAATATATTGCCTTGATCCTTAAGGGATCAACATCTTACTTGGGGAAATAGATAAGTGAGCAGATAATTATAATATATCATGGTTAGTGCCACAATAGAGTATAAGGGAAGTTCTTTGAGAGACCAGAGAAGGGAGTTCAACTCTACCTGGAAAATGGAGGCTAGTTTGATAAAATTGATTATGTTATTTCTTGAATCAGAAATAGACAATTGATTGTATCCTATGGATTAAATAAGGTGCCTATTTCAAAAGAAATGTATGGAAATAAAGTTAAAAGAATATGCCTATACTTACGGAATTTTAGTTTGGGCAACTCCCTTGTGACTAATTATAATAGTAACAGCAAGATCTAACATTTATTACACACTTATTATGCACCAAGCAATGTTAAAAGTGCTTAATTGCATGAACTGTATTGTTCCTCATAACAATCATAGATGTATTATTTTACTATTTACATTTTATATATGAGGAACTCAAGACACTAATAGGCTACCTGTCTTGTTCAAGGTCAAGTCACAGAATTAGAAGGCAGAGAGAAAATACGAACTTAACTAGTCTCACCCCAGAGCTCAATAAGGGAAGGTTTTTATTTTCAATAAAGTAATTTATGATAGACCAATATTAAACATCATCTTTTGAAACTTACTCTTTTCAAAATTTTTCTTCAAGATCTCAAGTGTCTAAAATAGTAAGTAGCCTTCTGCCCAGAATGACTTCACTCTGTGTATTATGAAGTTAGCTGGTTCTAAGCTCCATAGCAATATATCCTTGAGAGCAAACAAGAACTGGCTTACTTTATTCCTCAGCTTTTGACAACCTTTATTATTTCATTTACCTGCTATTCATAGTGAGATGTAAACATCTTACTTCCCAGTATGATCCTCATATCAACAGTGGGTCAGTTTAAAATATTGGGAATCAATATGTGATAAAACATCAGCCAGTACTAAAAAAGGCAGGCCCAGAGAAAATTCACTGAATGTCAAATACAAAATAAACATCAACAGTTAAAAATGTAATAAGATAATAAATAAAAGCGGGGAATTAAAAAAAAATTTCTTAACCCAAAAAGCAATTTGACAAGTAAGATATACCTGTATTAAACACAAAACTGCTTCCAATTCAGGGAGCAATGAATTTTTCATGCAGGTAGACAGAGTAATTTTTTTCTATATTTAATAGACAGAATATCAGACATTAGTATCATTGAGGGTGGGGTTTGAGACTCAGGAAGGGAGGGGCACTAGACTCCATGTAGACATTAGTTAGCACAGCCCTACATATTTTTTTATTGATTTGTGTAGACACTAAAGACTAAATATTTTCAGCACTGAGGATCTTTCTCATGCCAGATACATATGCATACATTTCTTAGGCCCTTGGCTTCTTGAATTCTTCTCCATTTTCTACCTTCTTATTCCTCCCTTTCAAACTTACATAGGCTAGTCAGTTCTGTGGGCAGCTGGGCTTGAGTCAGTCTGCATCCGTCTGTGACACATCTTTTCATTGGCCTATCCTTGAATCAAAGTCCTACAAAAAAGGGACAAAAGAAGCAGAGCATTGCATGCCTTTTGGGCTGCTTAAAATTTAATTTCCAGGGCTAACAATCAAGGGGAAACAACTAATATTCTTGAAATTTGTGTGCCTGAATAAATAGGAAGGCAGTAGTCTAGGAGGAGTGTGATTGTGATCCTGCAATCTCTCAACTTACCTGGTTAAAAATGCATTACCTCACACACTTCCTGGGCTTCCCTGGTAGCTCAGTGGTAAAGAACCTGCCTGCGATGCAGGAGATACAGGTTCAATTGGTGGGTTGAGAAGATTCCCCTGGAGGAGTCATGACAATCCAACCCAGTATTCTTACCTGTAGAGTCCCATGGACAGAGGAGTCTGGTGGGCTATGGCTCATAGGGTTGCAAAAAGTCAGACAAGACTGAAGCAACTTAGCACACATGCACAGTTGCTTCCACATACATGAGGATTTCACAAACATTTCCTTCCTTCAGTGCTGCTGCTATGAGAGCTAACACACTTCCCTAAGAGTCTGAACTCCCCACACAAACATCTCTTTTCCCTAGCTGCTCTTCCTTCTAGCCTTAAGTGCCTCCTGCACCCATGAGGCTTTTCAGTCAGACTTAGTTCAGTCGCTTAGTCGTATCTGACTGTGACCCCATGAACCACAGTACACCAGGCCTCCCTATCCGTCACCAACTCCTGGAGTCCACCCAAATCCATGTTCATTGTGTCAGTGATGCCATCCAACCATCTCATCCTCTGCCGTCCCCTTCTCCTCCTGCCTCAATCTTTCACAGCATCAGGGTCTTTTCAAATGAGTCAGCTCTCCACATCAGTGGCCAAAGTATTGGAGTTTCAGCTTCAGCATCAGTCCCTCCAATGAACACCTAGGACTGATCTCCTTTAGGATGGACTGATTGGATCTCCTTGTAGTCCAAAGGACTCTCAAGAGTCCTCTCCAATACCACAGTTCAAAAGCATCAATTCATCTGTGCTCAGCTTTCTTTATAGTCCAACTCTCACATCCATACATGACCACTGGAAAAACCATAGCCTTGACTTGTTGGCAAAGTAATGTCTCTGCTTTTGAGTATGCTATCTAGGTTGGTCATAACTTTCCTTCCAAGGAGTAAGCATCTTTTAACTTCATGGCTTCAATCACCATCTGCAATGATTTTGGAGCCCAGAAAAATAAAGTCAGCCACTGTTTCCCCATCTATTTGCCATGAAGTGATGGGACCGGATGCCATGACCTTAGTTTTCTGAATGTTGAGCTTTAAGCCAACTTTTTCACTCCCCTCTTTCACTTTCATCAAGAGGCTCTTTAGTTCTTCTTCACTTTCTGCCGTAAGGGTGGTGTCATCTGCATATCTGAGGTTATTGATATTTCTCCCGGAAATCTTGATTCCAGCTTGTGCTTCCTCCAGCCCAGCGTTTCTCATGATGTACTCTGCACAGACAGACAACTAGCCAATCTGATCACATAGACCACAGCCTTGTCTAACTCAGTGAAACTAAGCCATGCCCTGTGGGGCCACCCAGACAGATGGGTCATAGTGGAGAGGTCTGACAGAATGTGGTCCACTGGAGAAGGGAATGGCAAATCACTTCAGTATTTTTGCATCAAGAACCCAATGAACAGTATGAAAACAGTATGAGGCTTTTAACATAAAATAAAAGAATAAGCTAAAAGAATGAGCCTCTAATTGTGAAAAGACATCGATCAGAGTGTACTCAGAAAGCTTTTTGTTTTACTGGTATTTTTAGCAAAGTATTTTCCCAGAGTCTTAGCAACAACTGATTCATTTATTCATGTGTTTATTCAATTAATATTTTTTCTACTGTATAGCACAGATAAGGCTGCTCAATATTCTATTATCACCTAAATGGGAAAAGAATTTGAAAAAGAATAGATACATGTATATGTATAATTGAATCACTTTGCTGTTCACCTACAACTAACACAACATTGAAAATCATCTATAGTCCAATATAAAATAAAAATTTTAATAAATAAAATCAATTAATGTTTTAGAGACTTCATCATATCTTAGGCAATTTGTAAATTTCTGGGGAAAATGCACAACTCTTACCCTCAAGGTCCTTACACTTTAATTGGTAAAGATGTATGTTTGTGTGTGTATTGCATATTTTAGTGTGGTGAATTAAAAAATATGGTTCTACAGCAAGTGTTACAGGCACTACAGAGAAAGAACACCAAGAAAGCTGGGACATCCACATCACTACAAATAATCTAATTTCATCTCTTTTATGGCTAACTTTCCACGTATAGCACAGGGAGCTCAGCTCAGTGCTCTGTGGTAACCTAGACAGAAGGGATGGAGGGTGTTGGAGGGAGGTTCAAGGAGGCAGGGATATATGTATACATATAGCTGATTTATCTTGTGTAGCAGAAACCAACACAACACTGTAAAGCAATTATACTCCACTAAAAAAAACTGCAAATATTTTTAAAACATTAAAAAAAAGAAACCTAGGATGTAATGAAAAGGGTTAGAAAATTGCTTGGATATGATACCTGCACTCTGACCTCTATGAAGAGTAGGAAGTGGTTTTTACAAGCAGAGGGAAACCATAAGCCACAACTGGAAATCATCTTCTTGAGCAACATAAGCAATTTAGATTATAGCAACATAAGGAGGAAGGCAGAGAGTAGCAAAGAACGAGAGTCAAAGGCCCCTGTACAATCACAGAGAGCCTTAGATGTTCTGTTGGTGAGCTGTGGAGTGGGTGTGCTCTAGGGGATGGTGGGGGTTGGTAGAAGAATGAACAGTCCAGGAAAAGAAAGAAAGTGGGAAAGACTAGAGATAAGAGTCATGGTTGGAAGGTAATGGAGGTTCAGAGGTAATGGAGGCCAGGCCTAGAGTTGTGGCCATGGTGAGGGTAAGGGGCAATAGAGCCAAGATATCCATAGTAGAAATTCCCACATGTATTTAGTAGTAAAGATGAAAGAGACATCACCAGTTACACTTGAGTCTTGAACCTTGGTCAGTGGATAGGCCATCAGCTAGTATAATATCTACATAAAGGAGAAAGCAGATTTAGGGGAGATATTGGGTTGACCAAAAGGTTGTTTGGATTTTACCATAGCATCTCATGGAAAAACCCAAACAAACTTCTTGGCCAGCCCAATATTAAGCTCAGATGTGGCAAATATGTCATTAAGATATGCTAAGATAGTGAGGTCTACTGGAAATCTAAAGCTTAAGGAACAGATTATATATAATTTGGGGGTCAATTGCGTAGATGATAATTGGAACTCTGAGACTACATAAAGTAACCTAAAGATACTGTATAAAATAAAACAGGTCATGGTTCAAGGTTAGGAGTATTATCATTTAAAGGACATATCAAAAATGGCAGAAAGTGAAGAGGAACTAAAAAGCCTCTTGATGAAAGCGAAAGAGGAGAGTGAAAATGTTGGCTTAAATCTCAACATTCAGAAAACGAAGATCATGGCATCTGGTTTCATCACTTCATGGGAAATAGATGGGGAAACAGTGGAAACAGTGTCAGACTTTATTTTTTGGGCTTCAAAATCACCACAGATGGTGACTGCAGCCATGAAATTAAAAGACGCTTACTCCTTGGAAGGAAAGTTATGACCAACCTAGATAGCATATTCAAAAGCAGAGACTTGACTTTGCCAACAAAGGTCCATCTAGTCAAGGCTATGGTTTTTCCAGCGGTCATGTATGGATGTGAGAATTGGACTGTGAAGAAAGCTGAGCGCTGAAGAATTGATGCTTTTGAACTGTGGTGTTGGAGAAGACTCTTGAGAGTCCCTTGGACAGCAAGGAGATCCAACCAGTCCATTCTGAAGGAGATCAGCCCTGGGATTTCTTTGGAAGGAATGATGCTAAAGCTGAAACTCCAGTACTTTGGGCACCTCATGTGAAGAGTTGACTCGTTGGAAAAGACTCAAAGGAAAAGACTCCTTTGTCCATGGAATTTTCTGGGTAAAAATACTACAGTGGGTTACCATTTCCTTCTCCACATGTCTAAGGAATTATAAAATAATAGACTTAAGGGCAAAGGGGATGTTGTTGGTCTTGAGTAGGAAAATGAATATATCAGCCTCTAAGACTATAGGGAAGGATAAGAGAACAGATGTGGTACATATGATTTTACAGTTAATGAAATAAGAAATTGGTCAGCACCATACTTGAAGTCCTTGGGTATGGAATGCCCACAAAAAGAGGAAAGAAATTTGGGTAGTGACATTAGGAAGAGAGGAAAAATATTTGGAGTAATCTTTGAAGGAAATGAAAAAAGGAACTGTTCAGGTAGAACACTGATGAGCAAACAAGGAGGTCAAACAGATTTTTCAAAGCATAGATTTGCAGTATTCATAAGTGGGTAGGCAATACAGTATTATCCAAAAGACTTCACATAGCTAAGAATAAAGTCAAGGAAAGTCTATTAGATTGCTTATTATATGCTAAAATTTGCTGCCCAAGGGGGTGAGGAAGGTGAAAGTGAAAGTGAAGTCGCTCAGTCCTATACAATTCTTTGCGACCCCATGGACTTGTAGCCTACCAGGCTCCTCCCTCCATGGGATTGTCCAGGCAAGTGTGCTGGAGTGGGTTGCCATTTCCTTCGCCAAGGGGGTGAGGAGGTAGTCATCTATTCAGTCATTTGTGAGGGTGACCCAGTTTAGCCTGCCTCTTAGAAGTAGTTGGTTCACCCCTTCACCTCTCACCATCAATGGCCCCCATTGAGTTGCCCTGGTCTCAATCCTGAACCACTTGTCGAGTCCAGTCATTCACTCTGTATTTATTGACTGTTCTAAGGTTTTATAAATTGGGCATTTGCAAAACCTGGCCAATTGCTTTAACTGAACCTAGCTCTCTGTCAGTGTTTATCCATCTTGTGATGTCTACTCCACAGCAGAACTCAAATCTATCCTTTCTTTCCTCACCAGGACCACCCTACCAAGTTACCATGATTTCATGTAGACAATAGCCACCATTTTCTAAACACTCTTCCCACTTCCAATCTTGTCTCTTTTTAAGCCTTCTTCCTCACAGCAGCCTAGTGATTGTGTTTAAAGTGTTATAAAATGATGGGGTCTTCTTGCACTTGGAACAAAACACATTTTAACTTGACATATCAATCCTTACAGGGCAAAACCCCCACCTGTCTCTGACCTCATCTCCCTGCACTTGCTCCCTACAATGCTCCAGCAACACTGAATTTTCATTTTCTAGAACTCACCAAGCACACTCTTGTCTTAGATTTTTTGTGCTGATTTTCCCTCAGCTCAGAACACTCTTCTATCTGATATTTGCATGGCTGGCTCTTTCTTTAGCTCCCAGCTTGAAGGCTACCTCCCTGGAGAAAATTTTATTACTCTATCTGATATACATGACCTCTTCATTCCTTCATAACTATTATAATGTACTATCTTTTCTAAAGAAAATATATTATATCATAAAAAGTTTTTTTTTTTAGATAAAACAATGTCATTCACACATTTCTCTACTTGTTTTATCTCTTTTTCACTAGATTGTAAAGTCTTTGGGGGCAGGAATCATGTCTGTCTTGTATAACATTATAGCACCAGTCTCTAGCAAAATACCTCATTAAATACCTAGTACATAGTCCAAAATGTCAACTCATTAAATAAGTGAGGATGAAAGAATCAACCTATATATTGCCAAATATATTAATTCTGGGGATTGTATCTCAAGCATTTATCAATACTGTTCAAATTTTCCTTCTTGCAATCCTTTTGCTTGCATTTCTGCAACATCATGCACTGCTGATACTCTTACTTCTTGGCAATTGCTCTCATTTGCAATTTTTAGTCCCCTTGTGCTCAGTAGCTAAGTCATCTCTGACTCTTTGTGACCCGATGGACTGTAGCCTGCCAGGCTCCTTTGTCCATAGCATTTTCCCAGCAAGAATACTGGAGTGGGTTGCCATTTCCTGCTCTGGGGGATCTTTTCGCCCCAGAGATTGAACCTAAGTCTCCTGGGCCCCCTGCATTGGCAGGTGAGGTTTTTACCACTGAGCCACTGGGGAAGCCCATTAGTCCTTCAATACTCCTTAAATATTAGAATTCCTTGGAGATTTGCCCTTGGCTCTTTCCCTTTTCTAGTCATCATGTTTCCAAGATAATCTGAAGTATGGTCACCACTTTAACCCTTCCCACATGCTAATCACTTTCCAATGCTTCAGTCAATACCTTTCTCCTTCATGTTTTAAAGATATTCATCCAGATACTCAGTATTTCTAATTGATATTTACAAGTTCCCTAAAACTTTGTATTTCTAAAATTAAACATCTAATTTTCTCCATACCCCAGCTTTGTTTCTGCTTTTATATCTCTTCATGGCACCACCATCCATCCATCTAATCAATCCATCCACCCACTATTCATTTACTCATTTTTTTTCAGTAATTATTTACTGAATGATTTTGATTTGCCAGGCACTATTCTGGAATAGGTACATTAGTAGATAACACAGGCAACAAAACAGAACAAAACATCAAAAATTGAAAAAAAAAATGTTTTTATATTAGAAACCTTCACCAACTTAAAATCTTTTCTCACTTTCTGTTTCTAGCTGGGAACCAAGTTTTCATAAGTACATCCACTTACATACTCTTCATTTGTCTTGTTTTCTCCATTCATTCTCTACCTGCCTTAGTTCAAGTCCTTATCATCTCTAGGATTCCAGTAACTTTTCAATTGGTCATTTTGCCTCCAGGCTATCTTGCAATCCACTACCAAAATACGAGGCAAATCACTCTAAAATGCAAATCTTTCAGGACCTTCTCCTGTATTAAAATCTTTCAGTGGATCTCCATCTCTACAGAAGGAATGTCTTGTTTATACATCTCCTAAAATCAAGTCCAGAGGACTGACACAGACCAGGTCAAGAGTTCTAGGTGAACACCCCAAATATTCCAAAGTTTTCATTACAGTGCATCATCATAATATGAAATGTGCTGGCACCAGCTGGAACAGACCAAGCAGATCTAATCAATTTATGCATGTATTTTTTCATCATATAAATGCTGCTTTCATTCTCCCTCTATCATTCTCTGTGCTTGTTATGCATTCTTATTTTATACCATTTGTTAAATTATTAAGTTTAATTTTAACTTCCGATTCCTGATGATTTATGAATACACTGAACAAAACAGTTCTCTACTGTAGATTTCTATGAGCCACACTAGCTGTTTGTACTAAATATGTGTGTCATAATAAAGCCAGCTTTATTTATATACATCATTCCCATTTTAACCTCAATTTTCTTCTAAAGAAAGCATTATAGCAAATAATATTTTAAGTATTAGGCCAATGTAGAATTCCTCCTGATTGTTACTTAATGGATAAGGCAAACCTAATTGCTTCAGTTTTCTTTGAGTAATTTTTTGGAATGATGTGTTATTTATAAAATTATGACTTCCTTTGAACCCAAAATAGTCTTATTCTTCAAGTAACCTGGATATTTATTTTTAAATTAGAGGTAAAGCTGTTATTATAGGCATAGATTGTCTTATTTGAAAGACATCTTAAGTAAAGTTTGGCAGAAGCAATCAATCCACCTATCTATCAAATGTTTATTAGGTGCCAACCTTGAGCCTGGCATTGATCTAGTTCTGTACATCAGTGGAACAATAAGTTGAAGAAGGGGAAAAGAAAGCAATAAATCTCAAATTATAAAATATATTTAATATTTTTTAT
Source organism: Bos javanicus (assembly GCF_032452875.1). Lineage (NCBI taxonomy): Eukaryota > Metazoa > Chordata > Mammalia > Artiodactyla > Bovidae > Bos > Bos javanicus. The sequence goes on from NC_083872.1 coordinate 93,431,177, forward strand.
TTAAGCCAAGATTGTAGTTTTTCATGTAAAAAATATTTGTAAGAAGAATTATTTATAGTTTGAAGAATGAAAGATATTATTTAGAATATGATACAGTACAGGGAAAGCAATTTCGTAGAGCTTTTGTGCTGTTTGGTAATTTCCTATCATTATTGAAGCAGTGGACCAGTGCCTTTGTCCTACAAGTCACAGCACTGGGTCACTGTGCTATCTTAAGAAGTCTCTCAGAAGGCAACTTTAGAAGGAACCAATTCTGATCTCAGTGTTCTTTCCCAGTGGATTCAAAAACCCCTTTGTTCTCAGTGACTCTATATTTATACTTGAACATCCACTTGAGCCTTGAACCTGAGAGTTCAAGTAAGCTCTGTAGAGCTTAGCCCCAAGAGACTAAACAGAAAGTCAAAGGAGATATACTTCTGAAAAAATCAACAAAGAACAATTACTGAAGGTTAGCCAAGACCTTTATATATGAAATATCCTCTTCGTCTAGACTTAGACTGCACCTCTTACAGATTCAAATTCTGAATTGGATGACACAATGTTAAATAAAAGAAGACTTTTTAATATATTTTAGGACTTTTTTTTTCACTATGCGTGTGTGTGTGCTAAGCCACTTCAGTCGTTCTGACTTTTTGTGACCCGATTGACTATAGCCTGTCATGCTCCTCTGTCCATGGGATTCTCCAGGCAAGAATACTGGAGTGGGTTGCTGTGCCCTCCTCCAAAGGATCTTCCCCACCCAGAGATCGAACCCGAGTCTCCTGTGGTTCCTGCATTGCAGGTGGATTCTTTACTGCTGAGCTACCAGGGAAGCCCCTTTGCCACTATATGAGTTAGTTAATACATTCAAGTCGCCATATCCCAAAGGGCTTCTAATAAGTAGAATCTTCTGTACACCTAATTATTTCATCAGTAAACTTTTAAAAACAGCAATGTAAACCAACTGAATAAACATAGACTATGTTCAGCCAATAGTATGCTGTTTTAGTGACTAATGGGAAATAAGAGCCAGCCAAGTCAAAGCCACTTGTTTTAGGCACCCAAGAAAATTATTTGTGCACTTTCTGGGGATGTCAGATGATCTGAAGACCATTTCTCTGACTATTGCAGACCAGTTTTTCAGTACTGGACTTTCAATTGCCAAGTTTATTTCTTTAAATGCTTCTCTCTAATGCCCTGCTGTGCTTAGTCACTCCTGACTCTGCGACTTCATGGACTGTAGTGTGCCAGGCTCCTTTGTTCATGGGGATTCTCCAGGCAAGAATACTGGAGTGGGTAGCCTATCCCTTCTCCAAGGGATCTTCCCACCCAGGAATTGCAGACATCTGCATTGCAGACAGATTCTTTACCATCTGAGCTACCAGGGAAGCCCCTCTCTCTACATAATCAGAAGTTATTCACTTGTGTTTTTAGATGGTATACTCACCAACTAGCCATTCGGTACTTTTACAAAGAGCACTTAAAATTTCCAATCCTCAATTTCCTCCTTTCATCTCCTATTGATATTATGTTCTCCAATACCACATCTTAAAACCTATTAAAGCTGTAATCTACCGTGCTTTCTTAGATATTAATATCAACCTAATCTCTTTTAGTGTGTTGGCTAATAAGTGTTAATCACCAGATTTAAAACAATAACCAATTATATTGGTTATTATATAAAATAACAAGTTATATATATTAATAACCAATTATATTAACCAAGAGCCTAAAATCATTGATACTTTCATTTTTAGAGACTCTATTCTAGGAATATAAGATTTATAGATAAAGATGTTAATTATATCATCCATAATGAATTTTAAAATAGATGTTTGATGTATTTTTATTAGCAACAAAGAAGAAACACTTTAATTTTTTGTAGAAATAATAATGAAATTAGGGTCATTAAAGTCAAGAAAAACAGATTAAAAAATACAAGGCACCAGAAAGTATATATTACGTTAACTCAATTTATGAAAGGTTCAAGAGCAGGATAACCTGTCTCTGATGATACAAACCAAAATAGTGACTCCTTATGAGAAATGAGACTGAAAGGGGGTAGAAAGGAACTTTTTGGAGTAATGGAAATAGTCTGTATCTTGTTTGGGATATTGGTTACATGGGTATTTTTGTTTGTTGTAGAGTTGCTGAGTCGTGTCTGCAGCATGCCAGGCTTGCTGCCCCTCACCATCTCCTGAAGTTTGCCCAAGTTCATGTCCATTGAATCAGTCATATGTATTTGTCAAAACTCATTGATCTGAATACAATGTGTATCACTTCATGCATATTTTACTTCATTACAAATTAAGCTTTTACACCAATTTGTCAGTTTCTATGTTATTGTCTCTCAAGTCCAAATCCAGTCTTCTATTGCTGACTTTCTGATGAAGCTGAGATTCACCAGCCATACCTCTTTCTGCTTTGCTAGGCGGCCCAGTCTTCAGTTCAGTTCAGTTCAGTTCAGTCGCTCAGTCATGTCCAACACTTTGTGACCCCATGGAATGCAGCATGCAAGGCCTCCCTGTCTATCATCAACTCCGGGAATTTACTCAAATTCATGTTCATTGAGTCAGTGATGCCATCCAACCATGCCATCCTCTGTCATCCCCTTCTCCCCCCACCTTCAATCCGGGTCGTTTCCAATGAGTCAGCTCTTCCCATCAGGTGGCCAAAGGATTGGAGTTTCAGATTCACCATCAGTCCTTCCAATGAATATTCAGGACTGATTTCCTTTAGGATTGACTGGCTTGATCTCCTTGCTGTCCAAGGGACTCTCAAGAGTCTTCTCCAACACCACAGTTCAAAAGCATCAATTCTCCCATGTTTAGCTTACTTTATAGTCCAACTCTCACATCCATACATGACCACTGGAAAATACATAGCTTTGAATAGACAGACCTTTGTTGGCAAGGTAATGTCTCTGCTTTTTAATATGCTATCTAGGACTGGAAGAAACATAAGCTGGAATCAAGATTGCCGGGAGAAATATCAATAACCTCAGATATGCAGATGACACCACCCTTATGGCAGAAAGTGAAGAGGAACTAAAAAGCCTCTTGATAAAAGTGAAAGTGGAGAGTGAAAAAGTTGGCTTAAAGCTCAACATTCAGAAAACTAAGATCATGGCATCCGGTCCCATCATTTCATGGGAAATAGATGGGGAAATAGTGGAAACAGTGTCAGACTTTATTTTGGGGGGCTCCAAAATCACTGCAGATGGTGAACTGCAGCCATGAAATTAAGACACTTACTCCTTGGAAGGAAAGTTATGACCAACCTAGATAGCATATTCAAAAGCAGAGACATTACTTTGCCAACAAAGGTCCATCTAGTCAAGGCTATGGTTTTTCCTGTGGTCATGTATGGATGTGAGAGTTGGACTGTGAAGAAAGCTGAGCGCCAAAGAACTGATGCCTTTGAACTGTGGTGTTGGAGAAGACTCTTGAGAGTCTCTTGGATCGCAAGGAGATCCAACCAGTCCATTCTGAAGATCAGCCCTGGGATTTCTTTGGAAGGAATGATGCTAAAGCTGAAACTCCAGTACTTTGGCCACCTCATGTGAAGAGTTGACTCATTGGAAAAGACTCTGATGCTGGGACGGGTTGGGGGCAGGAGGAGAAGGGGACGATAGAGGATGAGATGGCTGGATGGCATCACTGACTCGATGGACATGAGTCTGAGTGAACTCCGGGAGTTGGTGATGGACAGGGAGGCCTGGCGTGCTGCGATTCATGGGATCGCAAAGAGTTGGACACGACTGAGCAACTGAACTAACTGAGGCTGGTCATAACTTTCCTTCCAAAGAGCAAGCATCATTTAATTTCATGACTGAAGTCACCATCTGCAGTGATTTTGGAGCCTAAAAAAATAAAGTCAGCCACTGTTTCTATTGTTTCCCCATCTATTTGCCATGAGGTCATGGGCCCAGATGCCATGATCCAGTTTTCTGAATGTTAAATTTTAAGCCAAGTTTTTCACTCTCCTCTTTCACTTTCATCAAGAGCTTCTTTAGTTCTTCTTAGCCTTCTGCCATAAGTTTGGTGTGTTCTGCATATCTCAGGTTATTGATATTTCTCCTGGCAATCTTGATTCCAGCTTGTGCTTCATCCAGCCCAGCATACTCATGAGGTACTCAGCATATAAGTTAAATAAGCAGGATGATAATATACAGCCTTGACATACTCCTTTCCCAATTTGAAACCAGTCTGTTGTTCCATGTCCAGTTCTAACTGTCGCTTCCTGACCTGCATACAGATTTCTCAAGAGACAGGTCAGGTGGTCTGGTATTCCCATCTCTTGAAGAATTTTCCACAGTTTATTATGATCCACACAGTCAGAGGCATTGTCATAGTCAGTTTCTCTTGCTTTTTCAATAATCCAACAGATGTTGGCAATTTGATCTCTGGTTCCTCTGCTTTTCTAAATCCAACTTGAACATCTGGAAGTTCACGGTTCATGTAGTGTTGAAGCCTGATTCGAGAATTTTGAGCATTACTTTGCTAGCATGTGAGATGAGTGCAATTGTGCAGTAGTTTGAGCAATCTTTGGCATTGCCTTTCTTTGGGATTTAAATTAAAACTAACTTTTTCCAGTCCTGTGGCCACTGCTGAGTTTTCCAAATTTACTGGCATATTGAGTGCAGTACTTTCACAGCATCATCTTTTAGCATTGAAATAGCTCAACTGGAATTCCATCACCTCCACTAGCTTTTTTTATAGTGATACTTCCTAAGGCCCACTTGACTTCACTTTCCAGGATGTCTGGCTCTAGGTGAATGATCATACCATCATGATAATCTGGGTCATGAAGATCTTTTTTGTATAGTTCTTCTGTGTATTCTTGCCACTTCTTCTTAATATCTTCTGCTTCTGTTAGGTCCATACCATTTCTGTCTTTTATTGTGCCCATCTTTGCAAGAAATGTTCCCTTGGTATCTCTAATAATCTTGAAGAGAGCTCTAGTCTTTCCCATTCTATTATTTTCCTCTATTTCTTTGCACTGATCACTGAGGAAGGCTTTCTTATCTCTCTTTGCTAATCTTTGGAAATCTGCATTCAAACGGGTATATCTTTCCTTTTTCCTTTGTCTTTCATTTCTCTTCTTTTCAGAGCTATTTGTAAGGCCTCCTCAGACAATCATTTGGCTTTTTAGCATTTCTTTTTCTAACGGATGGTCTTTATCCATGCCTCCTGTCCAATGTCACAGACCTCCATCCACAGATCTTCAGGCACTCTATCTATCATGTCTAATCCATTGAATCTTATTGTCACTTTCACTGTATAATTATAAGGGATTTGATTTAGGTCATACCTGAATGGTCTAGTGGTCTTCCCGGCTTTCTTCTATTTCAGTCTGAATCTGGCAATAAGGAGTTCATGATCTGAGCCACAATCAGCCCCAATTCTTGCTTTTGCTGACTGTATAGAGCATCTCCATCTTTGGCTGCAAAGATATAATCAATCAGATTTCAGTATTGACCATCTGGTGATGTCCATATGTTGAGTCTTCTCCTATGTTGTTGGAAGAGGGTATTTGCTATGAACAGTGTGTTCTCTTGGCAAAACTCTATTGGTGTTTTTGCTTTAGCTCTGTCTCTTCATTCTTTCTGGAGTTGTTTGTCCACTGATATCCAGTAGCCTATTGGGCACCTACCAACCTGGGGAGTTCTTCTTTCAGAGTCTTATCTTTTTGTCTTTTCATACTGTTCATAGGGTTCTCATGGTAAGAATACTGGTTTGCCATTCCCTTCTCCAGTGGACCACTTTATGTCAGAACCCTCCATCATGACCCATCTGTCTTTGATGGCCTACACAGCATGGCTCATAGTTTCTTTGAGTTAGACAAGGCTGTGGTCCATGTGATTAGCTTGGTTAGTTTTGTGTGATTGTGGTTTTCAGTCTGTCTACTCTCTGATTGAGAAGAATAAGAGGTTTATGGAAGCTTCCTGGTGGGAAAGCCTGAATGAGGGGGAAACTGGGTCTTGTTCTGATGGGCAGGGCCATGCTCAGTAAATCTTTAATACAATTTTCTGTTGATGGGTGGGTCTGAGTACCCTACCTGCTCTTTACCTCGGGCCAAACTATGGTGGAGGTAATGAAGATAATGGTGACCTCCTTCAGAAGGTCCCATGCATGCACTGCTAAACTCAGTGCCCCCAACCCTGCAGCAGGCCACCACCAACCCACACCTCTGTCTGAGTCTCCTGGACACTCACAGGAAGTCTGGGTCAGTCTCCTGTGGGATCACTGCTCCTTTTTCCTGGTTCCTGGTATGCAAAGTTTCTGTTTGTGCCCTTTAAAAGTCTGTTTCCTCAGTCCTGTGTAAGTTCTGGCAGCTCTATGGTGGGGTCAATTGCAACCTCCTCCAAGAGGGCTTATACCGTACCCAAGTCTGCTGCACCCAGAGCCCCTGCCCCAGTGGCAGGCCACTGCTGACCCGTACCTCCACAGGAGACACTCAAACACAGTTCTGTCTCAGTGTCTGTGGGGTCTCTGGGTCCTGGTGCACACAAGGTCTGTTTGAGCCCTCTGAGAGTCTCTGGCGGGTATGGGGTTTGATTCTAAATGTGATTTCACCAGTCCTACCATCTTGCTGGCACTTTTCCTTTGCTCTTGGATGTGGGGTATCTCCTCAAATTCACTCCAGCACCATGCAGCTGCCGCTCCAGCGCCTACCATCTTGTTGGGGCTTCTCTGCCCTTGGACTTGGGGGTGTCTGTCCCAATCTTATATCTGCCACTGGAGGGTGATGGAGACTAGGAGGGTGGAGGAGGAAGAAGAAAATACTTCTGACTTCTTACTGTCCATTTCTTGTCCCAGCAATCTGTGTATAGTTCTTGTGAATACCACTCCAGCCAGTTTTTCATCCTGGTAGCAGCAGTTTCAGCCCTTGAATCAGCAGTTGAATCCAGTTTGCAGTTTATTATTCACTTGCAGAAGCAGCCCCATCAACACTCCCTAGAGACATCAAGGCTGGGCTGGCACCTGCTCCTTAGAGTTTTGAGTTCCAGAGCAACAGAACCCTCCTTTATGGTCAGAAACCTGTTGAGCAGTCCTCTGCCTTGGATATCTGGGTTTGGAACTATGAAGACCCTCTTTTCAGGTTGTAGGTTGTAATAATTCCAATATCTTTACTTTCCCCCCTCAGTTTAGAGGTTGTGGGTAGCCTATCCCTTTCCAGGGGATCTGCCAGACCCTGGAATCAAACTGGGGTCTCATTCATTGCAGGCAGTTTCTATACCAGCTGAGCTACCAGAAAAGCCCATGTCTACTGCAGGGAATATTAAGAGGAGAGAAGGAATCTCCCTGATGTGGTACAGGAAGTGATACCTGTTCTTTTAATTGTGTTTCCCACAGAACCTCCTGGTCAGCCTTTCCTGAGAGTTGGCCATATCCACTGAAAGATGAAACCAGTCTGGTATGTTATCAGAAGAATCTATGGTTGAATGTATCTACCTTAACAAGGTCTTTATCCTTTTGTCTTAAAATAACCCATAAGATGATAGTGACAGACAATTTAAAAAAAAAAGGCCAGAGAATGGAAAAGAGGTTTCTGCAGAAGAAAGTTGTCAACAATATTTTCAAGATGTTGAGAGGATAGATGAGCCATGATTGCCTTAGAAGTGAGGATGCTAAGACCTAAGTGTTTGCAGAAACAGAGGTTTCTGCAGAATAAAGTTGTCAACAATATTTTCAAGATGTTGAGAGGATAGATGAGCCATGATTGCCTTAGAAGTGAGGATGCTAAGACCTAAGTGGACAGAGGAGCCTGGCGGGCTGCAGTCCATGGGGTCAGGCACAAGGAGTCAGGCACGACTGAGCAACTAACACTTATACAACATATGTAATTATACAGCCTATATAATATGAATATATATACATATTTAAGCTTCTATAAAGCAAAAAGAGTATGCCATTAAGAAAATAAATTCAGAGAACAAGAAAGAGCTTTTGAAAATTAATAATTTGATGGTAGAAATTTTAAAAATCAAAGAAAGGAATAGCAAGTTGAGGAAATCTCTCTGGAAATGAATGAAAGGAAAAGAGAAAAAAAAAAGAAAGAACATATAAGAGCAAAGAAAAGAAAATTAGAGGATAAACCCAGGAGCTCCCACATCTAAATAAGAGCAGTTACAAAAAGACAGAGAATAGAAGTGAAGAAAGTTCAATGAAAACAATATGAAACTATTTAAAACTGTATAAAACATATCCATTTTATTCAACACCTAATACAGATCATCTTGTATTACTCAATGCACTTATTTTTATAAAAGTCATATAATACTCAATAATTATTTTTCTTCATTCATTTTGCTTCAACATAAATAACAACATAAAAGGAAGAAATGTCAACTTACCAGATATTATTTACACTTAATAAAACATCATAAATGAATTAAACCTGCACTTGCAAAGCAAAAATATTACACCTCACAACTGGCACTCTGCTTCATTTTTAAAAATTTTAAATTCCAAATTAAAAATCCAGTGGTGGGGACTTCCCTCGTGGTTCAATGGTTAAGATTCTGCACTTCCATTGCAGGGGTTGCAGGTTCAATCCCTGCTTGGGGAACTAAGATCCTGCATGCAACATGGCACAGCCAAAACAATACAGAATTTAAAAAATAAAAATACCAGTGATCACACAGAATGACAGGATTGAAATAATTCAGGTTTCAGTTCTCCGTCTTTACAACCACTATGTTATCATTATTTATTTTGCATCTTTTTAAATATAGACTTATGTAGTACAATTTTGCATTTACTATTTAAATACAGACTCAAGTAGTACAGTAGGGGCTCAAAGCAGAAGCTACACCCACAGAGAAGTCAAATAATTGTGAACCCTTTAGAAACTTACTCTCGAATGAGTGTAGCTATGTTGGCACAAATTAGAAGGATGGGACTAAATCTATAACTAGACATTCTCCACATAATCTCCATGCAAAATACAGTTAGTATAAAATAAGTAATGCAAATGTGCTAATTTGAAAGTTACATGTATATTATCAAAACTCAACAATGCCAGCCAGCAATTTTTCTTAAAATGATAATAGATTTAGAGGGAGAATTTCTGACACGTGGTAATCAAAGAAGAACATCTTTTAGTATTATTTTTAAATTCTTTTCAGATACTTCCTTATTGCCTACACTAAAGAATACTGCTCCATTGGCCCTCTCTTTGTCCTCCAACTCCTAGAATGGAAAGGCAGGAGTTGCCAGATTGAAATAACATTCTAAATGTTCTGCAAAATAAATTTAAGAAAGAAGAAAAACCACTCTAAAACATTTCACTTTTATTGAAGAATACATAGGATAAGGAAACCTGTTTTCAAACTTTAGGAGAGAAAATACAGGTCCTATGCTACCCAGATTGTTCAACAGCAACAACAAAAGCTAGAAAATAATAGATTCTGTAAAATTCAAAGAGAAATTGATTTCTAACCAGAATACTTAACCAAGCTAGGATTTAGAAAGTATGAGGGGAGAAAAATAACATCTTAATAAAGCTAAGTGTCAAAAAATGTACTTTCCATGCTCCTTTTTCAAGAAGCTATAGGAAGATATGCTGTATCAAAAATAAGGGGGGAAAGCTAAGAAAAAGGAAAATGAGATGCAGTACATAAAAGAGGAAAAGATAATCCCCAGGATGGTGAAGGATGGGATCATATCCAAGAACAACTGGTTTAAAAGGCACTTAGGGGACTTTTCTGGTGGTCTGGTGCTTGAGCATCTACCTTCCAGAACAGGGGACACAGGTCTGATTCCTGCTTGAGGAACTAAGATTCCACGTGCTGCAGAGCCGGCTAAGCCTGCATGCCACAACTAGAGAAAACCACAGTCAAAATTTTAAAACTATATATTTTTTCTTTTTTTAATTTATTTTATTTTATTTTTTAGTTTTACAATATTGTATCGGTTTTGCCATATATCAACATGAATCCACCACAGGTATACATGTGTTCCCATCCTGAACCCTCCTCCCTCCTCCCTCCCCATACTAATGCATATATATGGAATTTAGAAAAAATATATTTTTTTAAATAAAAGGAGCTTAGAAAAGTAGACCAGGGCACTGCAAAAAAAAATGGCCTAACATATATCTGGATGGATTGATTGCCAAATATATTTGACTCTGTTTTAGCTTTCCTATGAGAATGTGAGCTATGTGAGGTCAGAGAACAAATCTGCCTTTTTAAGTCTGCTGCGTACTCAGAATTTTATAAGCATGAATGAGCGTTAGTCACTCAAACATGTCATGTCTGATGCTTTGCGACCCCATGGACTGTAGCCCACGAGGTGCCTCTGTCTGTGGGATTTCCCACGCAGGAATACAGTAGTGTGAATAGCCATTTTCTTCTCCAGGGGATTTTCCTGACCCGGGATCAAACCTGCCTCTCTGGCATTGCAGGCAGTCTCCTGCATTGCAGATGGATTCTTTACTGACTGAGCTCCCAGTGAAGCCTTTTTAAGCATAAGTAAGCACTTCATAATTATTCACTGAAATTTAAAAGAACACTGACATTTTTATCTTTGTTATTTTATCCTCCTACTGGAAATATACTTTTGAAAGGATGAAAATTGCATGACTAGTGGTGCATTCTCAAATCTGATCTAGCCTGCCATTAAATAAAAATAAGGTTTGGGGAGGGGTGGGATGTGGAGAGGAGAAGAAGAAGAGAAGAGTTACCATTTTTTCCTTCAAGTAATTGATTGGTTTTAATTGGAGGATAATTATGTTAGAATATTGTGATGGTTTTTGCCGTACATCAACATGGATTGGCCACAGATATGCATGTGTCCTCCCCCATCTTGAAGGCCCCCACCTCCGTCCCCACCCTATCCCTCTGGGTTGTCTCAGAGCACTGGCTTTGGGTACCCTGCTTCATGCCTTGAGCTTATACTGCTCATCTATTTTCCTTATGATAATGTACATGTGTCAGTGCTATTCTCTCAAATCATACCACCCTTGCCTTCTCCCACTGAGTCCAAAAGTCTGTTCTTTATATCTATGTCTCCTTTGCTACCCTGCATGTAGGATTGTCTAAATTTCATATATATGCATTAATATACAGTATTTGTCTCTTTCTGACTCACTTCATTTTGTATGATGGTCTCCAGGTTCATCTAACTCATTAGAACAGATTCAAATGCATTCCTTTTTGTAGCTGAGTAATATTCCATCGTGTATACATACCACAACTTCTTTATCCATTCACCTATCAATAAACATCTAGGTTGCTTCCATGTCTTAGCTATTGTAAATAGTGCTGCAATGAACATTGGGGTACCTGTGTCTCTTTCAATTCTGGTTTCCTCTGTGTGTACACCCAGCAGTGGGATTGCTGGGTCATATGGCAGTTCTGCTGCTGCTGCTGCTAATTGCTTCAGTCGTGTCCGACTCTGTGTGACCCCATAGATGGAAGCCCACCAGGCTCCCCTGTCCCTGGGATTCTCCAGGCAAGAACACTGGAGTGGGTTGCCATTTCCTTCTCCAATGCATGAAAGTGAAAAGTGAAAGGGAAGTCGCTCAGTCGTGTCCAACTCTTAGCGACCCCATGGACTACAGCCTACCAGGCTCGTCCATCCATGGGATTTTCCAGGCAAGAGTACTGGAGTGGGGTGCCATTGCCTTCTCTGTGGCAGTTCTAGTCCTAGTTTTGTTTTTTTTTTTTGTCTTTTTCCAATTGGAGGCTAATTACTTTACAATATTGTGGTGGTTTTTACCATACATCGACATGAATCAGCCACAGGTGTACATATGTCAAACCATTCTAAACCCCCATCCCACCTCCCTCCCCACTCCATCCCTCTGGGTTGTCCCAGAGCACCAACCTTGCATGCTCTGCTTCATGTATCAAACTTGCACTGATCATCTATTTTACATATGGTAATATACATGTTTCAATGCTATTCTCTCATATCGCCCCACCCTCGCCTTCTCTCACATAGTCCAAAAGTCTGTTCTTTACATCTGTGTCTCTTTTGCTGTCTCGCATATAGGGTCATCATTACTGTCTTTCTAAATTCCATATATATGCATTAATATACTGTACTGGTGTTTTTCTTTCTGACATACTTCACTCTGTATAATAGGCTCCAGTTTCATCCACCTAATTAGAACCAACTCAAATGAATTTTTTTTTATACCTGAGTAACATTCCATTTGTATATGTACCACAACTTCCTTATCCATTCATCTGTAAATGGACATCTAGGTTGCTTCCATGTCCTAGCTATTGTAAACAATGCTGCAGTGAACATTGGGGGTACTTATGTCTCTTTCAATTCTGATTTTCTCAGTGTGTATGCCCAGCAGTGGGATTGCTGGGTCATAGGGCAATTCTATTTCCAGTTTTAAGGAATCTCCACACTGTTCTCCCTAACGTCTGTACTAGTTTGCATTCCCACCAATAGTGTTAGAGCGTTCCCTTTTCTCTGCACCCTCTCCAGCATTTATTGCTTATAGACTTTTGAATAGCAGCCATTCTAACCGGTATGAGATGGTATCTCATTGTGGTTTTGATTTGCATTTCTATAATAATGAATGATGCTGAGAATCTTTTCATGCATTTGTTAGCCATCTGTATGTCTTCTTTGGAGAAATGTCTGTTTAGTTCTTTGGCCCATTTTTTGATTGGGTTGTTTATTTTTCTGGTATTGAGCTGCAGGAGTTGCTTGTATATTTTTGAGTTTAATTCTTTGTCAGTTGTTTTGTTTTTTATTATTTTGTCCCTTTCTGATGGCTGCCTTTTCACCTTGCTTTTAGTTTCCTTCATTGTGCAAAAGCTTTTAAGTTTAATTAGATCCCATTTGTTTATTTTTGATTTTATTTCCATTATTCTGGGAGGTGGGTCATAGAGGATCTTGCTGTGATTTGTGTCAGAGACTGTTCTGCCTATATTTTCATGAGTTACCATTTTAAATGATACTTTAAATGATGCCAAATTGTACTCAGACTTTTAGGACCTCAAATTAACAATATCTATCAAAATATAAAATGCCACCTACATTTTAACTCAGCATTTTCACTTCTCTAGGTATATAAAAGTGGCTTACACAAAGTAGAGTCTGAAAAAATGTGGTCAGCATAGCATTCTTTATAATAGCTAAAAACTGGAAACTAGCTATTTTGTTCAACTTAAGGGACCTGGGTAAATAAACTTTGGTGAAGCTATTCAGTGGAGTGTAATGTGGTTGTTAACACAAAATGAAGTAGATCTGTATGTGCTGACTTAGAAAGATTTCCCAAGATAGATTATTAAGTAAGAAACGTGAGGTGCAAAGAGATAGGAAAGGAGAGATGCCACTTAAGCGAAGGAAAATATCCATACACTATAAGACAATGCTTAGGTATCTTCTTCCACTATTAAATACAATTAAGTACTATTAAATATCAAATCACTGGTCATAAATATAATGAAATTAATTAAAATAATCAGTAAACTCAAAGTAATGAGAGAGACAACCCATGATATTCTGGTAAATATTTAACAACTGGCTCCTTAAGGAAAAATTCATTTCCTTGATTTTACCTTTTGCCAATATCTTTTGTGTAAATATTCCTACCACCCTGATTTCATGTCACCAACATAATATCACTGGATTCAGAGAAGGATGTTCACAATTTGCTTTCCCAAGCCAGGAGGAACCCAATGACTAGCATGCCACTGGGGAAGATCGCAAGATAAGGGACTTGTATTACCAGGGAATATGATCTCTGCTTTCGACCTTATGGCTCTTTTACAACTTCAGTTGTTCAAAAGTAAGGTCAGAAAGGCCATTCAGCAAGGCAAAACTTTCTGCGATGTTTGATTTCTCTGGGAGCTGGATGAGCAGAGCTTCTAAATTCAGCTTTTGCACCGAACCAAGATCAGGCAATTTACATGATTTTTCCTTTGCCTCTTTCGGGCTTTTGGATGTGTTTGCATGTAAAGTAAATAAAATATTAGGTAGAACAAGAATGAGCTATCAAATTGATATTTCCTGACCTTTCAAGATAGAAAGTGCACCTTAAATTAACAACATGTATGGAATAAATGCAATGAGTTATGCCCTTTGACTTCAAACTATTTGCTTTCAAGATATGTGTGTATGACCATCAACTTTTTGACAGAAACCCTAATACTGGGTCTTTGGAAATCCCCACAGTAAATGCTTGGCTAAATAGCAAGAAAGGAGAAATGATCTTTCCTCTTAAGTGAGTGCTGATCCAAGCAGCAGTTTCTTCATTTGCTCAAGGCAGTGTCATCTATCTACCATCACATGTGGGCAAAGGTCATGCATCAACAATGCTTATCTATGTCCATGTTTATTCACAGCTGAAAGTAGGCAGGAAGTATAGTTTTAAGGGAAAAAGATGAGACAAACTCCAGGAGGAGGAAGGAGAATTTCTGTTATACTACATGAATCTTACTTATTTTTGAGAAGGTTCTGACAAGTTCAAAATAGATCATCCTATCACTGAAAGAGAATTAGGTACATAATTGATAATTGTTATTGTTTAGTCACTGGGCTGTGTCCAACTTTTTTGTGACCTCATGGACTGTAGTCCACCAGAATCCTCTGGCCATAGGATTTCCCAGGCAAGAATACTGGAGTGGGTTGCCATTTCCTTCTTCAGGGGATCTTCTTGACCTGAGGAATATGAAGACTATTCTCAGTAATAAAAGACAGATACACCATCATTTATCAATAAATGATATTACAATTAAGTGCAGAAAGTTGGGAGTGATATTTTGATGCTGTCACTTGACAATACAAAATCAATGTGCCCCCAAGAATATAGAAATATAGCTCAGAATGATAAGTAGGAAAAATAAACCTTTGCACATTTAGACAGCACAAAAGATCAAAGTCAGAGCATACCCTGTTAAAATTCATTGACTAATTTGCAAAGCCACTATAGGATATTTTTAGAGAAATACAGTTGGTTCTTGTTTTGTAGAAATAAATATTTTTCTAAAAAGAGAGTGAAGGAGTGTATTAACTTTAATTATCTATTGATTTTAATTATGAATATAGCTGTGAATCTTGAAAAATATCTAGTCTCACACATTTAATAAAATTACTTCTATAAATGCCAAAATATTTTAAATACATCTACTGAAACTTTTACCAAAATAATATTAACAATCAGAGTTGTACAAAGTTTGTTAGGTTTTGTTTTAATTCTGAGAACATTATTTTCAAAGCCAAAGAAAAAGATAATATTTTAATCAAACAGACCACATTCCTTCAGTATAAATTTCTATCATCTTTCTTACCCATGGTTATGCAACAGAGCAACATGTCTTCTTGGTTTATGAGAACTTGTTTCATAGCAGTTAATGAAAAGTGCTTACATAAATAAAAATGTTGATGTAGATTAAATGTTGGAAAATATTTAAAAATAAGGGCCAGTCCCGACCCAGGGATCAAACCTGGGTCTCCTGCATTGTAGACAGATGCTTTACCGTCTGAGCCACCAGAGAAGTCTCTAGTCCTTCAAAATACAGCATTAAATTTATCTCGTGCAGTCACATTCGCTAGAATTTATACAATGGTAAATAAACTCATGAGGATTTCTAGTTTCCATGAGTGCTAAAATTAAGACAAGCAGCAAAATTCTAGGACTCTACATTCAATGAAGAAACTAAAAATTGTCTGATATGATATTTATGTTAATTCATGTCAAAACAATGCCCTGAATTGTCGATTTTGTCATGGCAAATTCCTACACGTTGAGTCTTCGGAATTACAACATGTACTTGTAAAACTTAAAAGGAGGATCATTTTTCCCACTAAATAAAACTCTGTTCAGACCGTAGCCTGAGTAAAATATCAAGTTCTGATCTTTAAAACCAAAGAGGAATGTTTAGCTCATAATCAAACTAAGGTTTGCTTTGCTACAGCCAGAAATCATTTCTTTCAAGTTGCTTCTGACTTTGTCCAGGTCATGTAATCCCGACCAAACATGGCCGGTTCTGAGGTTTTGATGCACACAATGCTAGAAACCACATATGATGTTTTAAAAGATATTCAAACCTTCAGAGTTCTTTCATTTCAAATGAAATTTTAATGTGTATAAATGAAGGACCAGAATGTATAAAGGCCCTAATGTTATTAGCTATAATATTTGTGAAAGATTATTCTATAATTATGTTTAACTTGATGGAACAAGTGTATCTGCGGACCCAAACCAGAATAGAAAAGGATCATGACTTGACTGTAAATCTTCATTGGCATTATAAAAATAATATCTGAAGAACTGAATGGACAGATAGGACAGAAACTGCATTTAATAAACAAATACACTGCTGCACTTAATAGAAGAACAATGGTAAAGGAAATTTTTTAGCCATCATATTACTCACCTATTCATTCTAAAGCGTAATTGTCAGCTTTATTTTCCTATGCCAGAGTAAGCGGCTGCATCTTTGGGATATTTACAATTTGTGCAATTTATTGAGACAGATCCAATTCCTTTTTTATTTGTTTTCCCAAAGCACCTATTTTTTTTACCTTTGCTGACCAGTGCAAAATCATCCTCACTAATGTTTATAAAATACCACATTATTGTTAGATATCGAATCCAAATGCAAGCACTGCAGGTTCTAACAGATACGAGCTTGATGGAATCTGTCTTTAGATTGCTGCTGTCCAGACTGCCTAAGCATAGATTCTGTAAAAGTCAGTGACATGAAAGCACGAAAGGGAAGAAAGCCAGGAGTGTGTGTGTGTGTGTGTGTTTATGTGCAGACACAGATATGTGCTTGGGAGAGAGAAGCAGATGGATACAAATGAACAGAGAGGGAAAGAAAGGGAAATTCCAGCTAAGAAAGCATTTCAAAACTTGGATACAAAAATATGGCAACATCTAGTGTTTCCCTTATGATTCAGCTTTTAACCCATTGAACATCAAGCATAAGAAGAATTAGAATTTACGTTCAGGAATAGGTACAGAACTTAACTGGAATTTTTGAAATTTGTACAAGTCGTTTGTCACCCAAATTCTCAGTATTTACTAAAAAATACTACATACAATAGGAGATGTGATAGAAAGATCAACTACAGGAAAAAAATTAATAAACTCTGGAGTTCCCAACTAAATTAAAAGGTAGAGCTTCTATTTCCCAGTAGGTAAGGAGGCTTGGGGCATTTTATGGCTTTCTCTCAGTCAGAGACACTGCATTCCTCTCTCAATGTGAAAATAATCTTAAGGACATTAGAATATTTGCTGGGTGGCGGGGACATGCAGAGACTTCACTTTCCTAGATTCTCTGTTCAGCAATATAGAAAAATGGGAACTAGTTATATTTTTGTCAACATACGGCAAACTTCCAAATTTCAAGAAGGAAATATACAAAAGGAAAGGAACCAACACATTGTATTTGTACCATATACTAGAGATCATTCTAGGCTCTCTACCTACATGGACCCCTTTAATTCTGCCAATAACTGTGATATAGTAATGAACCCCATTGTACTGACGAGGAAATTCAAGCTCTGAGAAGAAAAGCAAACCACCCAAGGTTATAAAGAAAGGAAAGGTCAGACAACACCCTATTAAGGAGATCTAGACGTATGTAGTTCATAGCACACACTGTACAAGACTTAGGAGGAAATCAAGAATATTTGAACATTATTCATAGATGCATTACTGCCTTATTCGTGGGTTCTATTTGCACTACTATGAAATCCATATATGTAGGTATTATTAGGGAAAATCTTGGGTCTATAAATTTTAAATGTGGAATCAGTTGAATGAGTTACATTTTTTTAATGAAAAGGGGCAATGAAAACCCATTTGGGGTTGACCAGCAGCCATCTAAAAGACCTCGAGATGAATCTGTTGATAAAGCAAAATGAAGTTTCTTAGATCTACTGCAGAAAAGGCTAACATCAGTTTGACAGAATCGTGGCTGCACCTTCAAAAGGGGATGTAAAGGAAGGATAGTTATAGGTTTTTAGGGTCTGGTTTGGGCAATTTCAAGGCAACTATTTTGAAAAGTAGTTACCTGATTGGAACTGGGTTGAATTTATGATTTTGTACCATTGAATGGGTGGGAACAGCAAGGAGAAACTGCTGAATGGAGTCTTGATGACCAAACTGTTAGTTTTGATACATAAGCATTTAAGACAAGGGCTTAGTTTCCCTTGTTAAAATAAGGGCTTACTTTAACATAATTAAATTACTCTTACTTGTTCAGTATTGTTTAACACACGGGCAGGAAATCGTGGTGGTTTCAGTTCTCATTTGCATCATGTCAAGTAAAAAATGTTTCAGTTTGACACCAAAGCTCATGCTGATTTCTCTCTCATGTTTCTGAGATGAAAGTGAAACTATCCCGTGAGTCCTCTGTACTCTGGATTTACCTCAAATTTGATTTTCTATTTTTTTTTTTTTCTGGTCTTTCACTCTTCCTCCCATTTATAGAAGGGAAAACTTCTTTCTTGTGAAAAATGAACCTACTTATCTGAGGACTAGAGTGTGTGTCTCCACAATTCTTTTGGGACAAGGCTTAATCTCAGTGTCTTTTATTTCTTCTATTGCTTTATCTTCAATGCTTAAACATACTCAGGCTTGTGGCCTTTATATCAATGACTTAGAAAAAACTTTACATTATCCAAAGACACTAAAACATATGCATTCAAATGCACATGTTCTCCAAAAGAAAAATCCTAGGGAAGTCATAGCAGTATTTTCTCAAAATTCTGGGACAATAAAGAAAGTGAGTTCTGAAAGTCTTAATGCAGCAATATTACCACTTGTTTAAAAACTACTAATTTGATCCATGTTTAATGAAAAAGGGGCTTCTAATAAACAAGGTATTATAGATTTAGTTTAGTTAGTATGAATTCTAAACAAATTAAGTGTACTTAGTTCCTCAGTCATGTCCGACTGTTTACAACCCTTTGGACTGTATCTTTCCAGGTGCTTCAGTCCATGGAATTTTTCAGACAAGAATACTGGAGTGGTTTGCCTTTTCCTCCTCCAGGGGATCTTCCCAAACCAGGATCAAACCTGCATCTCCTGTGTCTCCTGCATCGCAAGGGATTCTTTACTCAGTGAGCCATCAGGGAAGCCCCTGAAAAATTACAATTATGGACAAATATGAAAACTATTGAGTTAGTCTTTGAATCAGTCCCCAAAAAGAGAGACAGTAAAAAGAGAACAATTCAGCAAACAGTGTGGCTTAGAAAATGTGCGGTGCAAGAGAAGTCTTTGACCCGTCAGTTCAGTTCAGTTCAGTTCAGTCACTCAGTCATGTCCGACTGTTTGCGACCCCATGGATTGCAGCACGCCAGGCCTTCCAGTCCATCACCAACTCCTGGAGCTTGCTCAAACTCATGTCCATTGAGTCGGTGATGCCATCCAACCATCTCATCCTCTGTCCTCCCCTTCTCATCCTGCCTTCAATCTTTCCCAGCATCAGGGTCTTTCCAAATGAGTTAGTTCTTCGCATCAGGTGGCCAAAGTATTGGAGGTTCAGCTTCAACATCAGTCCTTCCAATGAATATTCAGGATTGATTTCCTTTAGGATTTCCAAGGGACTCTCAAGAGTCTTCTCCAACACCACAGTTCAAAAGCAGCAATTCTTCCATGCTCAGCTTTCTTTATAGTCCAACTCTCACATCCATACATGACTACTGGAAAAATCATAGCCTTGACTAGATGGACCTTTGTTGGCAAAGTGATGTCTGCTTTTTAATATGCTGTCTAGGTTGGTTATAACTTTTCTTCCAAGGAACAAGTGTCTTTTAATTTCATGGCTGCAGTCACTATCTGCAATGATTTTGGAGCCCCCCAAAATAAAGTCAGCCACTGTTTCCACTGTTTCTCCATCTATTTGCCATGAAGTGATGGGCCCAGATGCCATGATCTTAGTTTTCTGAATGTTGAGTTTTAAGCCAACTTTTTCACTTTCCTCTTTCACTTTTATCAAGGACTCTTTAGTTCTTCTTCGTTTTCTGCCGTAAGGGTGGTGTTATCTCCGTATCTGAGGTTATTGATATGCAGGCTTTGATCCTAGTTTACTGGAAATCCTGCAGGGCAAACTTTTCAGGCAACTAGAATGAAAGCTGAACCCACGAGTCAGTTACTCTCAGGTCTATGCCGCCATAAGGAGTGGTAACTCTATGTTGTTTAAACATGTGAGAAGGAGTGTGTGTGTATCTGTATGGGTGTTGGTAGGTTTTCACAGACCAAATAAGTAACATACCATCACAATTTGGGGCATAGAATAGCTATTAGTTTCTGTGCCCCTTTCTGAGGTTAGCTGATAAGGCAGTTTTCTCAGCTGTCCTGGTATCAAATGACTACACCAGGAAACTGCATGAATTAAAATCTGTCCAGTAGGGCTGTTCCATTTTTAATGACTGCTGAAAGGTTGATAGAGGGGCCATATTATACCTAGGCAATAAAACCAAGTGGGCAGGATGACCTAGGCTGCCCTTATGTTGACTTAAAACTACCTTGCAAACTTGCTGCTAAGTCACTTCAGTCATGTCCGACTCTGTGTGACCCCATAGACGGTAGCCCACCAGGCTCCCCTGTCCCTGGAATTCTCCAGGAAAGAACACTGGAGTGGGTTGCCATTTCTTTCTCCAATGCATGAAAGTGAAGAGTGAAAGTGAAGTCACTCAGTCATATCTGACTCCTAGTGACCCCATGGACTGCAGCCTAGCAGGCTCCTCCGTCCATGGAATTTTCCAGGCAAGAGTACTGGAGTGGGGTGCCATTGCCTTCTCCAGGTGAGCTTCCCAATCCGGGGATCAAACCTCCATTTCCTGTGTCTTCTGCATTGGTAGGCAGATTCTTTACCAGTGAGCTACCTGGGAAACCCAAGTAACTCACTCACACAGTTAGTAAATAGAGCCAACATTTAAAATAAGAGATGTATGAATCCACAGCCAGTTTTATCTAAATATTGGGAGTTAATATCCTGTTGTAAAATTACCATACCTTCTTTAGCATTCATCTGTTATTGGTCTCTTTTTGATTGCCAAACTTCTAGAGAAGATTATTAAACTTTGTGTTTTATTTTAGCATCTCACACCTCTCCAAATAAAATATAGGCAGCTCCTAAATCTATATGTGTGTGAAGACACATACACACAGGCACATGTGCTCACATACACATACTCACAAACATGTAAATGGAGCTGCTCCAGATGACTGAGGGGTGAGCAGGGTCTAGTATAACACCCCATCAATTTCACTGATGATCAACGAAACACTTCCTCAAGACTCTAAGACATTCTAACATGCTCTCCTTTGGAAAGATTTGAGCATGTTTATATAATCACTCTCTGTTTACCTCATACCTTCATTCTCTTCTCCTCCCATTGCTTCACTGAAATTGATTGCTGGAAGGTTTAAAATGATCTCCTTTTGCTCAGATTCAGTGTATTTTTTTTTTATCAATTCTATTTCTTCATGACCTGTCAGTTCAGTTCAGTCGCTCAGTCATGTCCGACTCTTTGCGACCCTATGGACTGCAGCATGCCAGGCTCCCCTGTCCATCACCAACTCCTGGAGCTTGCTTAAACTCATATCCATTGAGTCAGTGATGCCATCCAACCATCTCATCCTCTGTCCTCCCCTTCTCCTCTTGCCTTCAATCTTTCCCAGCATCAGGGTCTTTTCCAATGAGTGAGTTCTTCACATCAGGTGGCCAAAGGATTGGAGCTTCAGCTTCAGCCTCAGTCTTTCCAATGAATATTCAGGACTGCAACAAAATTGAGGTTTTCTTCTTGCTTTGTTTCAAAACATGTTGATTCATTAGTTGCCCAGACTTTCTGATCCTTTGCTTTGCCTCCTTATCAGGCTCGGTTTCTTGTTCTTCATTTTTAACTGGAAATGCTGATTGAAACTCAAGTCTTAATTCTCTGATCCTATGCATCTCCAAGCACTTTCTCTGGTGAGTTCTCTTTCCCAAAGCTTCATTGGGATGACCTCTTGGTGATAATTCAAATTAGAAGTCCCTGTACTTTCCCATCACAGACTTGAAATGCCCAACAAATACCTATCATCTATCTTCACTACTATTCCCCTAAACATCAAAAAGCCCCAGACTGAAACTCATCATCCTCAGCCCAGAACAGTCTTGTTTTCCCAGATGTTCCATTTCGGCATTAACATCATTTTTCTATCTCCCAGAAGTGAAAACTTAAAAACACAGTTTATTCTTTGCTTCCTCCCAATCAATATCCAATCTGTCACATTATTTTAGCAAATCATCCTTCAGAATATATCTCAGATTTATCCCTTTCTCTCCCCATTCTGGCATGGGCATTCCTCTTGCATAGCCTCATATCTGGTTTGCTGCAACAGTTTCCTGGTTTATTATGTTTCTACCTCTATTATCTCCATGCTGTCCTCCATCCTGCATGTAAATACCTAACTGATCTTCATGCATCTTTATACTCCCCTTCCAAAGTATTCAGCTGTGTTCCTCATCACCCACTTCCTCTACTATCTGCCGTGTATGCCATGCTGACTCTGGTCTCTGCTTCTTTCTAAAAATGAATCCTCTGTTTATCCACATAATGCATGAAGCTTTTCTCAGCTTCTTCACCTCTCCCCTAGTTCTTCCATAAGATTGCTTTTGTGCTTTGTGGCAAATAATAGTTTAGTTTGCAAAGATTTCCTTATCTTTAAAGATGTTTGTATGTGTGTGTCCCTTCGAGGACAAGAATTACGTCATCCATGTTTTACATCCCCTACAGCACCTAGCATATTGTTGGGCACAGTGTTCAGAACATGACTGATAGATGCATCTGAACCTAACTTCACTCTACCTTGTCAACTATCCTTTCCCCCAGTAGGAATTGTTGAATGATCACCATCCAGCTCACATTTTATTTTACAGAAAAAGCAAAAGCTATTGAGTGAGAATGTTCTCACATTTCTTCCCTTCAAAATCTCTCTCTCTCCATCAATACTTCTAGTAAAGAAACACATATTTTTAACCAATGCCAAGGTTAATTTCTCTACTCATGCATTTGATTCCATTCTCTCTCACTTGCCCAAATTTTGCTGTATCAATTGTTTCCTTGTTTCTCCTGTCCTCAGTCCTACACACATACTCCAGTCTTCAATTTCCCAATGAGCCCTTTCCTCTCTTTTCAGATTATTGCTCTTTGCCCTCCCCCAGTAGCTTCTTATAAGAACTGTGACCTGCACACATCACTTCTCTACCTCCCAGTCACTACTTAATCTGCCTTTCATGCCCTCTTTTCTACTCAAACTGCTCTCTAATAAGCAATGAGTGATGACATTGTCCTAACCTGTGTCCACTTAGCTTCCACACAATTTGATTTTTCTTTTTTTTCTCTTTGTTTTATTGAGATATAATTGACTGTGACATTGGACAAGTTTAAGGCGTGCAAGGCATTGTTTGATACATTTATATATTGCAATATGATTACAGCAGTAGTATTAGCTGACATCTTTATCATGTCACATATTTTCATTTCTTTTCTGTGTTAAGAACAGTTATGATTTCCTCTCTTTGCTGTTCAATAGCTGTTATGTCTGACTCTTTGCAACCCCATGGACTGCATTATGCCAGGATTCTCTGCCCTTCAGTATCATCCAGAGTTTGAGTTTGCTCAAACTCATGTCCATCTAGTCGGTGATACCCATCCAATCATTTCATCCTCTGTCACCCCCTTCTCCTCCTGCCTTAATCTTTCCCAACATCAGGGTCTTTTCCAATGAATCAGCCCTTTGCATCAGGTGGCCAAAGTTTTGGTGCTTCAGCTTCAGTGAATGAATATTCAGGGTTGATGTCCTTTAGGAGTGACTGGTTTGATCTCCTTACTGTCCAAAAAGTTTCTAATACAGTATTGCTGAGTGTAATCACTATGTTATGCATTAGATTTCTGGGACATCTGTATCAACTAGTTGTAAATTTTTACCCTTAAACAACATCTTCCCAATTCCCCCACTCCCAAGGCCCTGGTAACTACCATTTTATTCTGTTTTTATAAGCTCAGCTTTTTTAGATTCCACATATAAGTAAGATCATACAATATTTGTTTTTGTGTCCAACTTATCTCTATTCACGTTGTTGCGAACAGCAGGGTTTCCTTCTTTCTCATGACTGCATAGTCTTCCATTGTATGTGTGTGTGTACACATACTGCATGTATATGTATATATATATATATGTATATGTATATATATATATATGTATATGTATATATATATATATATATATAGCATTTTCTCTCTATTTCCATTGTTGGACACTTGGCTTGTTTCCATATTTTGGCTATTGTGAATAATGCTGCAATGAACGTGAGTGTGCAGATATCCCTTCAAGATACTGATTTCAACTCCTTCAGATACATATCCAGGAATGGAATTGCTGGATCATATGGTAGTTCATTTTGAATTTTTTGAAGAACTTCCATACTGCTTTTCATACAAGAGTGGCTACAAAAATTGAACTCCCATGACTGATGTTGAAGCTGAAACTCCAATACTTTGGCCACCCGATGCGAAGAGCTGACTCATTTGAAAAGACCCTGATTCTGGGAAAGATTGAGGGCAGGAGGAGAAGGGGATGACAGAGGATGAGATGGTTGGATGGCATCACCGACTCAATGGACATGGGTTTGGGTGGTCTCCAGGAGTTGGTGATGGACAGGGAGGCCTGGCGTGCTGTGGTCCATGAGGTTGCAAAGAGTCGGACATGACTGAGTGACTGAACTGAACTGAACTGAGCTAAAGACTACTTTTAAACAGCGGTCAAGTCTTTTTGGCTTTCTCCCTTTTAAAAATGTTTCTCCTCCTTTAACTCATGATACCACTGGCTTTATGATATAACACTTCTACTTCCTTTCTCATTTTGTCCCCTTATATCCCTTGTCTTGTCCTCTTTACCTCCTCTTCCTCCTTCCTTTGCCGAAGGCAGGATTTCCCAATAGAGGTAGAAGGCACTTTGATGGTGGAGCCAATAGAGTCAAGTGAGATAAATTACAGTTATTCTCTCAGCCTTCAGGGAGGCTGGGAGGAGCAGGTCTCAGGGAGATGGCAGCCCACACACAGGCGAAACCTTGTCAGTTTGGCCCACATGCACATGTTAACATTTTGTATGTGTCCTTTGAGGTGTTTGGAAAATACTGGCCTAAGAGTCCATTCTCAACTCCCTTCTCATCTCCTATCAGAGTAAGGTTTCCTACATTTTTACCCTAAAACAAAACAACAAAGAACCTTCCTTATTGCCTACACAAGCAGAGCCAAAAATCTCTAGTTTGGAATTCTAAGCTACTCATAATCTGGTCACTGATACTTTTCTAGCTGTATTTTCCATAATTTTCTCTCAGGTAACTTACTGTGAAGCTAAAGCGTGCTACAGACTGTCAACTCTGATGGGCAGTTTTACATTTGGGAGCTGTCACTTTCAGCCTTAATCATTTCTCTCATTGTTGAAGTCATCCTCTAAGATTCAATTCAAAACGCCATCTCTTCTGTGCATACTCTCAGTCCCTTATAGAACACATAAGTTTCTTTTATATATTCCCATGGGACATTTACAAATATCTGTAAATTAACAGTTATAAAAGTCTAATTTGTACTCCCCACTACTTGACAACATTAGGTGAATAGCAAGTCCCAAATGTATACAAATAGGCTTTACTTTTAGCAAGATTTACCTTCATGTTAAAAAGCAACTAGATTTCTATAGGCAAGAGACTTTTGTGCAAGACATTTAGGTATTTGCAAGAAACATACAAAATGTATCCCTCTCTTTTATATCTATAAAATGTGAGTCATAATAATTTGCCACCTATTTCACAGTTTGCTTGCCCCAACACACCCACCTGAGGACCTAATGAAATAATTGATGTGAAAGCACTTTTGTGAGATGTGTAAGGCATTATACAAATATCTGGTATTAGCATTGCTTGCAGTTTAGCTGTTATGGCCTCAAGAAGATTTCCTTCATTATGGTTAAGTCCATACATGCTAAATGAAGTATAACACAGGGGCAACATTGGGTATTTCAGGTCAGATCAATAGTTATACTCAAAACACAAAGAAAAATTGAAGCAAAATAGTTTTGGTTTAAATTATCCAGACAGTCGCTTCACTTGTGTACTTTATTTTGTATAGACAAAAATGATGTCAGAAAACCACGTGTTTAATACCATCAGGTATCATAGCTTCTCTTGAAAAATGAAAGTACTTTAGAAAACTGTATTCTAAAACTTTCTAAAATGTATTTCTTTGCCAGTTTAAAAAAACTGTTATTCTTCCTTTTTGATATCATTACCCTTACTCATTGGTTTACATGTTTAAATTTTTACATACATAAATATAATTCAATTCAAATCCAATGCATTTAATAAATATTTGGTAGATGTCAATGTACAAAGTCACTTTGCTATGTGTCACGTATTAAAACAAATGATCACACCAAGATCTCTATTAATGTAGAGCATCCAAAGGAAATAAGAGTGATCCCTATAAACTATAACTGAAGGGATGATAAAATAAGGCCTATAGATAAGTTATACTCAAAGGCAGTGCAATCAATGCTCACTTTAGATTGGACTAAGGTATCGCAGGGAAGACGCCATGAAGGTAGGTCTTAGAATTTGTCCACATATTTTACTTTGGATGTGCATAAATGTTCAAGGTCAGAAGGAGAGAAACTTTTGCTTTTCCCATTATAACCATATTTTTCAGCTTAGATGGAAACAGTTCCAGGGCAATTCACCCCCTCCTGGCTTTCTATCTATGTGTGTGCATCTTGAGAAGTGGGATTAGAGAAAAACCTGCAGGCATATTAATAAATAAATTTTACATGCTGTTAGATATTAAGTAAACATACAGATAAATATTCCTCTAGGGGTTATGATCTTATAACCTGGAGATTTCTAATTTGGCACCTGTGACATATAGTTAGTTCCCATGGGGGTTTTCAGTAAATTAATTCTGGTATTTTCAATTTAAAAATATGTGCAGTCCAGGTTTACTTAATGTACTTCTTGGATGATTCAATGTGTTGCTTTTGTAACAAAGTTACAGGTTCACAATCGGCATGTCAGCCCTTTTTTCCTATCATTTGGAACATATAGCAATCTGTGATGTGAATAGTTGGCAGCAGCTGTTGAAAATACTAAATCATGCAAATAACTAAAGTGCATAAGATTTTAAAATATTGTATATGTTGGTCAATAAGCAATCAATCAAAACTCAAATGTTGACTAGCTACATGTTTAAAATTTTCTGCTAATTGATTATTAAAATACATAATGCTAAAATGCTATTAAAAAAGGCTAGGTTAGAAAAGTGACACCAGTGCAAATCGCCCTCAAGTATGAACTTAATCCTCTTTGGTATATTGACCAGGCATGCCTTCTGAACTCTTCCTAGATTTAAAGATAACAAATTATACCTAAGTATGTAGGAAACGGGGGTTCGATCCCTGGGTCAGGAAGATCCCCTGGAGAAGTGAATGGCAACCCACTCCAGTATTCTTGCCTGGAAAATCCCATGGACAGGGGACTCTGGCAGGCTACAGTCCATGAGGTCACAAAGAGTCAGATACAACTGAACAAGTAACCCTATAGCATAAACAGGATAGAAGAAAATAAAGCCTTCAAAAGTATTACTTGATGAAATTAATTTAAACTTAATTTTATGTATTGGCAAAAAGTTTTCTCTTTAAAAAAAAAAAAAAAAAAACAGAGAGAAAACTAATGTAGATGAATTATAGAAATAAGCTTCCTGGGAATCCCCTGGTAGTTCAGTGGTTAGGAATCTGCCTGCCAACACAGGGAAAACAGATTGGATGCCTAGTCTGGGAAGATTCTACATGCCATGCGGTGACTAAGCCTGAGTGCACAATTACTGAGCCTGCACTCTAGAACCTGCGATCTGCAACTAGTGAGCCCACGTGC
Organism: Bos javanicus; assembly: GCF_032452875.1. Lineage (NCBI taxonomy): Eukaryota > Metazoa > Chordata > Mammalia > Artiodactyla > Bovidae > Bos > Bos javanicus. Next base: position 93,459,060 of record NC_083872.1, read on the forward strand.
TGCATCTCCTGAAGCCCACGTGTCTAGAACCCATGCTCTGCAACAAGAGAAGCCACCACAAGGAGAAGCCCATGCACTGCAACTAGAGAAAGCCCACGTGTAGCAATGAAGATCCAGCACAGCCAAAAATAAAGAAATAAATAGAAAGTCTGATCAAAAAGAAATAGCCTTAGTTAGTTATCAATAAGCCATGAACATAGTCATATGAGTTCTTCAAGGTGGATACAAATAAAATATTCCATGTTGTAGTCCCAGACTAAGAGAAAGAGAAAGAACAGAACTGACTCTATCTTCTATAATTTCATCTTTCTTCTGACAAAGGCATAGACAAATGAGACAAGGAAGAGAAAATGTCTAGTAACCAAGAACACAGGACAGGAAGGACAGAGGAAAAGGTAAATATAAATTTAAAAAAAAAAAAAAAAAACCTGTCATAGAGTGACCAAAACAGTTTGTCACTATTGAGGAATGACTTTGTGAGCCAAAATTCGTATAAAAAGGTTACTCCAATTTAAAGGAGCAGTAAACTCGCAGTTCCAAGAACTGAATTCTGATCCCAGGTCTGCCTTTAGTTAGAAAAAGTGACTCAACATCGTGTGTCCTCAGTTACCTCATCAAGAAAGAAGGGATACAGCTACTGTGAAAAACAGTTTGGCAGTTTCTTACAAAACTGAGCACCAAAGAATTGATGCTTTTGAACTGTGGTGTTGGAGAAGACTCTTAAGAGTCCCTTATATTGCAAGATCAAACTAGTCAATCCTAAAGGATCTGAATATTTATTGGATAGACTGATGCTGAAGCTGAAACTCCAATACTCTGGCCACCTGATGGGAAGAACTAACTCATTGGAAAAAACCCTGATGCTGGGAAAGATTGGAGGCAGGAGGAGAAGGGGACAACAGAGGATGAGATGGTTGGATGTCCGACTCGATGGACAGGAGTTTGAGCAAACTCCGAGAGTTGGTGATGGACAGGGACGCCTGGCGTGCTGCAGTCCATGGAGTCATGAAGAGTCAGAGATGACTGAAGGACTGAACTGAACTGAACTGAAACATACTCTTACCATATGATCTAGCAATTGTGTTCCTTGGTATTTACCCAAAGAAGTTGAAAATGTGTGTCTACACATAAACATGTACAAGGCTGTTATAACATCTTTATTCAGAATTGCCAAAACTTGGAAACAACCAACTTGTCTTTCAGTGCATGCTTGTTCAGTTGTGTCCAACTCTTTATGATCCCTGGACTGTAGACTACCAGGGTCCTCTGTCCCTGGGATTTCCCAGGCAAGAATACTGGAGTGGGTTGCCATTTCCTACTCCAGGGGATCTTCCTGACCAAGGCATCCAACCTGTGTCTCCAGTGTCTTCTGCATTGGTAGGTGGATTCTTTACCACAGCACCACCTGGGAAGCCCTGTTTTTTAGTAGGTGAATAGATAGACACACTGTGGTTCATCAAGACAACGGAATGTTACTCAACGCTAAAAAAAGACATGGAAGAATCTGAAAGCCTATTGCTTTCAGTCAGTGTGAAAGGCTGTATATTGAATGATTTCAACTATATAACATTCTGGAAAAGGCCAAACTATGGAGAGAGTAAAAAAAATCAGTGATTGCCAAATATTGGAGGGAGAAAGAAGAATCAAGTAGGCAGAGCACTGAGACCTGTAGGGCATTTAAAATTGTCTGTATGATACTATAATAATACGTGTCTTTGCTCGTTTTTCCAGGCCCTGGAATGTGCAATGTCAAAGGTGAATTCTAAAGTAAAATATGAACTTTGGAGGATTATGGTGTGTCAAAGTAGGTTCATCAGATGTAACAAATGTCCCACTCTGGTGGGGGACATTGAGAAGATGTGTGGGGACAGAGGGTATATGGGAAATATTTGTAGCTTTTCTGAATTTTGCAGTGAGCTTAAAACTGTGCTAAAGAAAATCTTTAAAAAAAGGAAAGAAGGGTTTATAATAATACTCTCTATTATAAAATAAAACACTTTAATACAAATTAGAGCACATCTCTCTCAGACTAAAAGCTATGTAAATATAAGCCATAATTTTTATTGCATTTAACTGTTAAAAATTCCTAAAACATGAGTAGGCATGGCAACTTTTGAAGTTGGAAGTTTGATGTTTCTTTTTTTTTAATATAATTTTATTTATTTTAATTGGAGGCTAATTACTTTACAATATTGTATTGGTTTTAATTAATATGAGGGAAGATTGTCCAGTGGTATAGGGAGCCTCGAAGTATCAAGTTTCATGCTCTAAACCATGGAAATTTGATGAAAAATATTGAGCAAAGTAAACAGATTAAACTATTATAAAGTTTAGGGTAGAAATGGCAGATGAGCAATAGTAAAGAAAATAACAAAAAGGCAGTTCAAGTAGTCCCAGTGAGAGACAACCAAGGCCAGTCACAGACAGAAAGAAAAGACTAATTTTTAAAAAAGACTTATAAATGATACAGCTAATAAGGTCTGGAATGTGTACTGCATAGTGACTATAATTAACAATACTGTATTATATACTTAAAAGTTTCAAGATAGAAGATCTTAAAAGTTATCACCACACACACACACAAATGGCAAATATATGAGTGGATGAAAGTGTTCACTAACTTAATTGTGATAAGTAAAGTGTTAGTGACACAGTCATGTCTTACTCTTTTTGACCCCATAGACTCTAGCCTGCCAGGCCCCTCTGTCCATGGAATTCCCCAGGCAAGAATCCTGGGGTGGGTTGCCATTTCCTTCTCCAGGGGATCTTCCTAACCCAGGGATTGAACCCAGGTCTGCTGCATTGCAGGCAGATTCTTCACCATCTGCACCACCAGGGAAGCCCTACATTATAATATTATACAATAAGTGTATAAAATTCTCACATTCTGCATCTTATAGTTACATATGTTGTATGTCAATAATATCTCAATAAAACTGGAGAAAAGTTCAATGAAAAACTGAAGAATTTAATAATATCTCCAGAAAACTGGAGAATTTAATGACCAGATGTGTCTCCTGAGCATGAGATGGGAAATATCTACAGTGACTATTATTAAGTCCTCATTTATAGAGTCTTAGATGGCAACCCATGCCAGTGTTCTTGCCTGGAGAATCCCAGGGACAGGGGAGCCTGGTGGGCTGCATTCCATGGGGTCGCTAAGAGTCGGACACAACTAAGCGACTTCACTCTCACTTTTCATGCATTGGAGAAGGAAATGGCAACCCACTCCAGTGTTCTTGCCCGGAGAAATCCAAGGATGGGGGAGTCTGGTGGGCTGCTGTCTATGAGGTCGCACAGAGTCGACATGACTGAAGCGACTTAGCAGCAGCAGCAGCAGTATGAATGGAAGATGCATTTCTGCTGCATCTATTGAGAAAATTAGATTTTTCTCTTCTGGTCTACTATTGCAGTAAATTATCAGTATGTTGATCGATTCAATGATAAACCCAGCCTCCCCTCCTGCTCTCTATGTGTCTTCATTCGGCTGGGCCTCCAGATCTATAGGTGTGTGTTATTCACCTAGTCGTGTCCCACTCTGCAAGGCTATGGAGTGTAGCCCGCCAGGCTCCTCTGTCCATGGAATTCCCCAGGCAAGAATACTGGAGTGGGTTGCCATTCCCTTCTCCAGAAAATCTTCCTGACCTAGAGATGGGACATGGGTCACCTGCATTGCAGGCAGATTCTTTACTGTCTGAATCACCAGGGAAGTCCCTGATCTGTATACTTCATAATGAAATTGTTATTATAAAAATTCTTTGAGACATTCTAGCAAATTATCAGACCTGGGAGGGTTTGTGGAAACCCCTGGATTTATAACCAGTCAGTCAGCAGTGTGGGTTTGGGAAATCTGGTGTGACCAACACTCTCAAGTCAGTCCCCAATAAGGGTCCTCTTGCCTGGTGTCACTTACGCCAATAGAATAAGATTGATTTAGTTCAGTTCAGAATCAAAGGTAAGCTTAATCAATGAGTGGAAGGGACTTCCCTAGTGGCTCAGTGGCTAAGACTCCACGCACGGGTCCTGGGTTAGGTCCCTGATGAAGGAACTAAATCCCACACGCCACAACTAAGATTTCACAAGCTCAACTTAAGATTCTGCATGTTATGTAATGAAGATGGAAGATCCTGCATGCGGTAACTAAGACCCAGTGCAGATTAGTAAATTAATCAAATAAAGTTGTTCTTTTTCTTTTTTTTAATTTAAATTTATTTATTTTAATTAGAAGGTAATTACTTTATAATATTGTATAGGTTTTGCCATACATCAACATGAATCCGCCACGGGTGTACACATGTTCCCAATTCTGAACCCCCCTCCCACCTCCCTCCCCATATCATCCCTCTGGGTCATCCCAGTGCACCAGGCCCAAGCATCCTGTATCCTGCATCGAACCTAGACTGGCAATTCGTTTCTTATATGATATTATACTTGTTTCAATGCCATTCTCCAAATCTTTTTTTTTTTTTTTAATGGAGATGTGCAACTTTGTGCTTTAGACACTCACTGTGCCCAAAGACTGTGGGCAAGGCTGCCTTGCAGGGATCTTCTCCTCCAGGAGGGAGGGACAGGGCTTTTCAGGGTCTAGGCGCAGGCACACTGGTCACACACCGCAGACTGCCAAGGCAGACGCATCTCTGCAGTCCGCGCACCCATGCTATCTTGAACCAGGAGAAGAACAGAGCTTCTGCACATGCCACCAAGTTAGGGTGTCCTGCACCGAGGTTCAGAGCTGGGAACTCTAATCCACTGTATCGGAACAAGATCCCTGCAAACGGCTCCTTACAGGCAAGTGAAACCAGATGAAGCACAAACAAAGAGGTTAGATCTTATCACCTGGATGCCATCTTATTTTCCCCCAGGAACCCCAGTGGTCTTTGTCTTTGACACTGGGACCTCCCAAAGTATTGCCAGAGCCTGCAATCAAGGTAGTCTTGTTGATGACTGTGCTCTTTAAACCTGCAGCTCGTGCTCCTGCTCAATTGCCCTCTCGTGTCGTACTCTGCAATCCTGTGGACTGTAGCTCGCGAGACTTCTCTGTCCATGGAATTTTCCAGACAAGAATACTGGAGTGAGTTGCCATTTCCTCCTCCAGGGGATCTTCCATCCTAGGATGGAACCCGCATCTCCTGCATCTGCTGCATTGGAAGGCAGATTCTTTACCACTGAGCCACATTTCTTTGCACTGATCGCTGAAGAAGGCTTTCTTAGCTTTTGGAACTCTGCATTCTTGCTATTCTTTGGAACTCTGCATTCAGATGCTTACATCTTTCCTTTTCTCCTTTGCTTTCACTTCTCTTCTTTTCACAGCTATTTGTAAGACCTCCCCAGACAGCCATTTTGCTTTTTTGAATTTCTTTTCCGTGGGGATGGTCTTGATTCCTGTCTCCTGTACTATGTCATGGACCTCATTCCATAGTTCATCAGGCACTCTATCTAGCAGATCTAGTCCCTTAAATCTATTTCTCACTTCCACTGTATAATCATAAGGGATTTGATTTAGGTCATACTTGAATAGTCTAGTGGTTTTCCCTACTTTCTTCAATTTAAGTCTGAATGTGGCAATAAGGAGTTCATGGTCTGAGCCACAGTCAGCTCCTGGTCTTGTTTTTGTTGATTGTATAGAGCTTCTCCATCTTTGGCTGCAAAGAATATAATCAATCTGATTTCAGTGTTGACCATCTGGTGATGTCCACGTGTAGAGTCTTCTCTTGTGTTGTTGGAAGAGGGTGTTTGTTATGACCAGTGCATTTTCTTTGCAAAACTCTATTAGTCTTTGCCCTGCTTCATTCCGTACTCCAAGGCCAAATTTGCCTGTTACTCCAGGTGTTTCTTGACTTCCTACTTTTGCATTCCAGTCCCCTATAATGACAAGGACATCTTTTTTGGGTGTTAGTTCTAAAAGGTCTTGGAGGTCTTCATAGAACCGTTCAACTTCAGCTTCTTCAGCGTTACTGGTTGGGGCATAGACTTGGATTACTGTGATATTGAATGGTTTGCCTTGAAAACGAACAGAGATCATTCTGTCGTTTTTGAGATTACATCCAAGTATTGCATTTCGGACTCTTTTGTTGACCATGATGGCTATTCCATTTCTTCTGAGGGATTCCTGCCCACAGTAGTAGATATAATGGTCATCTGAGTTAAATTCACCCATTCCAGTCCATTTTAGTTTGCTGATTCCTAGAATGTCAACATTCACTCTAGCCATCTCTTGTTTGACCGCTTCCAATTTGCCTTGATTCATGGACCTGACATTCCAGGTTCCTATGAAATATTGCTCTTTACAGCATCAGACCTTGCTTCCATCACCAGTCACATCCACAGCTCGGTATTCTTTTTGCTTTGGCTCCATCCCTTCATTCTTTCTGGAGTTATTTCTCCACTGATCTCCATTAGCATATTGGGCACCTACTGACCTGGGGAGTTCCTCTTTCAGTGTCCTATCATTTTGCCTTTTCATACTGTTCATGGGGTTCTCAAGGCAAGAATACTGAAGTGGTTTGCCATTCCCTTCTCCGGTGGACCACATTCTGTCAGATCTCTCCAACATGACCCGCCCATCTTGTGTTGCCCCATGGGCATGGCTTAGTTTCTTTGAGTTAGACAAGGCTGTGGTTCTAGTGTGATTAGACTGACTAGTTTTCTGTGAGTATGGTTTCAGTGTGTCAGCCCTCTGATGCCCTCTTGCAACACGTACTGTCTTACTTGGGTTTCTCTTACCTTGGGCATGGGATATCTCTTCACGGCTGCTCCAGCAAAGCGCAGCCGCTGCTCCTTACCTCGGACGAGGGGTATCTCCTCACCACCACCCTTCCTGACTTTAAACGTGGGATAGAGCCTCTAGGCCCTCCTGCGCTGGCACAGCCAGGGCTCCTTGGGCTTGGGGTTGCTCCTCCCGGCCGCTGACCCTGGCTTCGGGCGTAGGGGCATGGGGTAGCTCCTCCCAGCTGCCACCCAGGAAAACAACAGAATGGGAAAGACTAGAGATCTCTTCAAGAAAATTAGACATAGCAAGGGAACATTTCATGCAAAGAAGGGCTCAATAAAGGACAGAAATGGTATGGACCTAACAGAAGCAGAAGATATTAAGAAGAGATGGCAAGAATACACAGAAGAACTGTACAAAAAAGATCTTCAGACCCAGATAATCACGATGGTGTGATCACTGACCTAGAGCCAGACATCCTGGAATGTGAAGTCAAGTGGGCCTTAGAAAGCATCACTGTGAACAAAGCTAGTGGAAGTGATGGAATTCCAGTGGAGCTATTTCAAATTCTGAAAGATGGTGCTGTGAAAGCCCTGCACTCAATATTCCAGCACATTTGGAAAACTCAGCAGTGGCCACAGGACTGGAAAAGGTCAGTTTTCATTCCAATTCCAAAGAAAGGCAATGCCAAAGAATGCTCAAACTACCGCACAATTGCACTCATCTCACACACTAGTAAAGTAATGCTCGAAATTCTCCAAGCCAGGCTTCAGCAATATGTGAACCATGAACTTCCTGATTTTAGGAAGTTGGTTTTAGAAAAGTTCAAAAACCAACTTAAAACCAACTTAAAAGTTCAAGCTGGTTTTAGAAAAGGCAGAGGAACCAAAGATCAAATTGCCAACATCCTCTGGATCATCAAAAAAGCAAGAGAGTTCCAGAAAAACATCTGCTTCTGCTTTATTGACTATGCCAAATTCTTTGACTGTGTGGATCACAATAAACTGTGGAAAATTCTGAAAGAGATGGGAATACCAGACCACCTGATCTGCCTCTTAAGAAATTTGTATGCAGGTCAGGAAGCAACAGTTAGAACTGGACATGGAACAACATACTGGTTCCAAATAGGAAAAGGAGTACGTCAAGGCTGTATATTGTCACCCTGCTTATTTAACTTCTATGCAGAGTACATCATCAGAAACACTGGGCTGGAAGAAGCACAAGCTGGAATCAAGATTGCTGGGAGAAATATCAATAACCTCAGATATGAAGATGACACCACCCTTACGGCAGAAAGTGAAGAGGAACTCAAAAGCCTCTTGTTGAAAGTGAAAGTGGAGAGTGAAAAAGTTGGCTTAAAGCTCAACATTCAGAAAACAAAGATCATGGCATCTGGTCCCATCACTTCATGGGAAATAGATGGGGAAACAGTGGAAACAGTGTCAGATTTTATTTTTCTGGGCTCCAAAATCACTACAGATGGTGACTGCAGCCATGAAATTAAAAGACGCTTACTCCTTGGAAGGAAAGGTATGACCAACCTAGATAGCATATTCAAAAGCAGAGACATTACTTTGCCAACAATGGTTCGTTTAGTCAAGGCTATGGTTTTTCCTGTGGTCATGTATGGATGTGAGAGTTGGACTGTGAAGAAGGCTGAGCACTGAAGAACTGATGCTTTTGAACTGTGGTGTTGGAGAAGACTCTTGAGAGTCCCTTGGACTGCAAGGGTATCCAACCAGTCCATTCTGAAGATCAGTCCTGGGATTTCTTTGGAAGGAATGATGCTGAAGCTGAAACTCCAGTACTTTGGCCACCTCATGTGAAGAGTTGACTCATTGGAAAAGACTCTGATGCTGGGAGGGATTGGGGGCAGGAGGAGAAGGGGACAACACAGGATGAGATGGCTGGATGGCATCACTGACTCGATGGACGTGAGTCTGAGTGAACTCCAGGAGTTCGTGATGGACAGGGAGGCCAGGCGTGCTGCGATTCATGGGGTCGCAAAGAGTCAGCACAACTAAGCAACTGAACTGAATTGAACTGAGCCACATAAGAAAGTGAAAGTGAAGTCGCTCAGTCGTGTCTGACTCTTTGCGACCCCATGGACTGTAGCATACAAGGCTCCTCCGTCCATGGGATTTTCCGGGTACTGGAGCAGGTTGCCATTTCCTTCTCCAGGGGATCTTCCCGACCCAGGGATTGAACCCGGGTCTCCCACATTGTAGGCAAACACTTTACCATCTGAGCCCCCAGGGAAGCCACTTAGGAAGTCTGTGCTAATTCTGAGTGGTAAGCACTGCAACTGAATTGCAGTACACCCCTGGGTTTTACAAGAAGATGATACAGGATTCTTGTTTAGATATATTAATATACGGATTTAATTATCTAATGTTTGATGTTGGAGATTTGCATCTATATTTACGAGTGAAATTGACATTATTTAAGTTTTCCTGAAATATTCTTGCCAGTGTTTTTTTCAAGGTTGTAGTAGTGTCATACAACTGTGTGCAGAAGGGTGTGTAATTTCTACTTTTATTTTCTGAAAGAGTTTGAGAAGATGGAATTATATCCTTCTTTGAATATGTGGCATGATCCATTAAAGAAACCATTTGCAATTGGAGTTTCTTTGTGGGAAGGCTTTTGATTAATGGTTTAATTTCTTAGCATCTGTGTATTTATTAATACTATTTAGCTTTTCCTTCTGGAATCACTTTTGGATGATTCTGTTTTTCCACAAATGTATCTGCTTTATCTAAAGGTGTAAACTTGTTACTGCAAGTTGTTTACATAATGCTATTAATATTTCTTTGTATCTATAGGATTGGGCAAAATGTCTTCACTTTGTTTTTGATGCTATTTACTTGGGCCTCTGGGCTTCCCTGCTGGCTCAGTGGTAAAGAATCTGCCTACCAATGCAGAAGATGTGGGTTTGACCCCTGGGTCAGGAAGATACCCTGGAGAAGGAAATGGCAACCCACTCAAGTACTCTTGCCTGGAGAATTCCATGGACACAGGGACTTGGCGGGTTATAGTCCCTGGGATTCCAAAGAGTGAGACATGATATAGCAGCTAAACAGCAACAACTTGGGCCTCCTCTCTTTTGTCATAATTAAACTAATCTAAGGGGTCATCAATTTAAGCAGTTCAATTCAGTTGCTCAGTAGTGTCTGACTCTTTGCAACCCCATGGACCACAGCACGCCAGGCTTCCCTGTCATCACCAACTCCTGGAGTTTACCCAAACTCATCTCCATTGAGTCAGTGATGCCATCCAACCATCTCATCCTCTGTCATCCCCTTCTCCTCCTGCCTTCAGTCTTTCCCAGCATCAGGATCTTTTCAAATAAGTCAGTTCTTCCCATCAGGTGGCCAAAGTATTGGAGTTTCAGCTTCAGCATCAGTCCTTCCAATGAACACCCAGGATTGATCTCCTTTAGAATGGACTGGTTGGATCTCCTTGCAGTCCAAGGGACTCCCAAGAGTCTTCTCCAACACCGCAGTTCAAAAGCATAGATTCTTTGGCACTCAGCTTTCTTTATAGTCCAACTCTCACATCCATACATGACTACTGGAAAAACCATAGCCTTGACTAGATGGACCTTTGTTGGCAATGTCTCTGCTTTTCAATATGCTGTCTAGGTTGCTCATAACTTTCCTTCCAAGGAGTAAGTGTCTTTTAATTTCATGGCTGCAGTCACCATCTGCAGTGATTTTGGAGCCCAGAAAAATAAAGTCTGACACTGTTTCCACTGTTTCCCCATCTATTTTCCATGAAGTGATGGGATCAGAAGGCATGATCTTAGTTTTCCGAATGTTGAGCTTTAAGCCAACTTTTTCACTCTCCTCTTTCACTTTCATCAAGAGGCGCTTTAGTTCTTTGCTTTCTGCCATAAGGGTGGTGTCATCTGCATATCTGAGGTTATTGATATTTCTCCTAGCAATCTTGATTCCAGCTTGTGCTTCATTCAGCTCAACATTTCTCATGATGTACTCTGCATATAAGTTAAATAAGCAGGATGACACTAAGGGGTCATCAATTTAACAGCAATTTTTGACAAAAAACAATTTGGGCTTTTTAAATGCTCTTTATTGAACATTTTCTATTGTATTAATTTCTGTTTCTATTTTTTATTTTCCCTGTTTTGTTTCTCCTGTATAAGATAGATATTTAGCTCATTAGTCTCTTTCTTTCTCCTACATGTAATTTTTTTTTCCTCTGTGTGGAACTTTAGCTGCATTCTATAATGCAAAGATTAATATGAGCTAAAATTTTTATTATTGTTATAATTTAGCTGATGTTTTCCTATTTTATTCTCTGACACAAGGATTACTTAGAAGTTAAATTCTTAATTTTCAAATAAAAGGACATTTTTCAAAATATCTTTTTTCCCATTTAATTTAGCTTAATTGTTATTATTTTTATCCTTAGCTATTTAATAAAATTTGACTTATGGCCCAGAAAAAGGTCAATATTCATAATTGTTCCAATAGTACTTAAAAAGACTGTATATTCCCCAGCTACTAAATACAGCAAAATATGATTTTTTTTCTATTTTCCCTACTATTTATTGAAAAAGTATTTTAAAATTTTGCTATGATTAATGATTTATCTATTTCTCCTTGTATTTCTTTCGTATTTTATTTCACAAAATTTCACAATTACTATTTATTTTATCTTAATAAATTTTACATTAATCAAAACATTTTTATCTTAGGGTCAGTTTAGTTCTGATATTAGTAAAACCAAATCAGTTTTATTTGATGTGAGTTCTTTGTTCTTTTCCTTTCACTCTTTGTGTGTCTACGTTTTAAATGTGACTCTTGTGAACACCATGCAGTCTTTTTTTAATCTAATGCAGTCTTTATTTTTTAAGTAGACATTGTGCTGTTATTGCTGTGCTCACTCAGTTGTGTCTGACTCTTTTGCGACCCTATGGACAGACTATAGCCTACCAGGCTCCTCTCTCCGTGGGATTCTCCAGGCAAGAATAGTGGAGTGGGTTGCCATTTCCTCCTCCAGGGAATCTTCCCAACCCAGGGATTGAACCCATGTCTCCTGCATTGTCTAGTGGATTCTTTACCACTGAATAACTCGGGAAGCCCATTTCCTTCTGTACTCTAAAGATAGTTTAAAGCTTACCATTTTTTTTCTTTAAATCTTGTAAATACAGTTTTTAAATGAGATCATTGTAAGTATTTTTTTCCTTTGATTCCCTTCCAAATGTCTTCTTTGGTACCTACTTAGTTTTATTTTTCCATTATTACTGCACTCATGAAATCCCTTGACGATCTATTAATACAATACAGATAGTCTTACTCTAGAGGATTTGCATTTGCTTCTGTTGGGCACCTGAGGGCACTACCAGTCTAGGAGCACCACAAACCAAGATAAAGCTTGGAGTTTCTTGGTCCCACCCCTCCAGCTGATGTCAATAAGGCTGGCTGCAAATCCATGCCCATAGTCATTACTTCTTAGGTTATTAAAAAAAATTTTTTTCTCATATTCTATTTAGTTTCAAGGTAACCTTTCTAGCAGTCATCTTCAAAAGGGAGTAGTTGTGTTGTTTAGGGTTTTTTTGTTTGTTTGTTTTCTCTCATAATGACCCTAAGAACAAAGTTCCCTGGAGGTCTTGCTTAATATGGTAAATTATTATATAAAACTGTCTAGCTTCCAGAAATATTGGGCCTTGATTTCTGTTCATCACCAAACATAAGAAGGCCAGGTTAGTGCAGATCAGCATATGTTTTAGGATGCATATTTTCTCTTAGTAAAAATCTCATGTTCTTTACCATATACCTGCTATGACTATGTAAATTTCTTTTCTGTGCATTGTAAGGTGCAGGTGGAAAAAACGGTGCTTTTGAGAGAAAATCTATTTTGGTATCTCAGCAGCTGCCATCTTCACATAGATTATTGCTGTTAGCATTTTGGTTTATGACATAGCATTGCAAAGTTTCAGACACACAGATATGTTTAGTAGTAGTTGGTGATCAAAGCCAAACATGAGCACTACAAGGCATTTTACTATAGTAGTAGAGCAATGAATTTTAACTCCATGTCAAAGAAACAGTTTTTAAAAGGACAAAAAATTATAAAATTTATTACCTTACTATTTTAAAGAAGAGGGTTACATTTACATGTAAGTTGTGATTCATTAAAAAGTAGTCAGTTTGTGAGAGAGCATCATGCTAGCTGGAGAAAAATGGCTAAGCCACAAGGAATATTATATAATATTAACTCTAGTAAATAAAAAAGTCCTTTGAAGATTAGCCTACTCTCCTAATTTCCTTGATAAAGTTGAAATCTTCAGTTATTTGGGTCTGTGATGGCCAGCGGGCTCTATGAGGCACATTTAATTATTCTATAATATAGTGTTGGAACACATTTAATTATTCCTTACTCCTCTACCCACTTGATGTGAAGATTTAGTCAAATTATGCATCATGTGTATTTTCTCCACTTAGAAATTGAGTAGGATGTAACACAAGAAGATGTTCTAGAGGGATTCATTATTTAATGTTTCTAAAGTCCTACACAAATGCCAAACTCATTAGCGTGTGCATGCTGGCAAGTGGCTAGGGTTTAGAAGATAATGCAAGAGCACACATAAATCAAAATTTCAGCATGAACGACCTTCTTTTTGGACCAGAGGATGATTAATCACATCACTGACATCGTGTGTGCAGGTTCTTGTTCAATAAGTAACAGTTGACACCCTTAGGTTATACCTTCAGCCTTCTCCCTTTCCCTTTCACAGCGGTGGTGGGGGCTTGGGAATAGGGTCACCAATTCTGTGCAGAGGTTGAGTGTCTTTCAAATTACAGTCTAGAAAATTCCCAGACGTCTAACTTTTACCCTCCCTTAAAAAAAAAAAAAAAAAACAGGTGGAATCATCGTGGCGTAGTAAATTGTTTTCAGACTTCAGATGAATTACTTCTAAAGATGATACTCTATAGACATCAGCGGCAGTAAAATAAATGCAGAATCAGGTGATTCTCACTACCACACCAATACCATCCTGTTCTCAGCCACCAGTTTGTCTTACAAGGATTATAGCAACAGCCTTGTTTTTCAGTCAAGATTGTCCAGAGAAACAGAAGCAATAAGGTGTGTGTGTATATACATATATAAAGCATATATATATATGCACATATATAGGTATACATACACAAACACGTGTAAGTATAGTAAGTCCCCTACAGATGAACGTTCAAGTCACGAACTTTCAAAGATTCAGATATGCGTGTGCATGTAAAATCACCTAAGTTAGTTCACACGTTTGGCATACATTTGTCATGCTCATGAATCCTCTGCAAGTGATTGTACTTTTGTGTGCTTTATTGTATAGTACTGTACAGCAATACAGTATCTTTATTTGAAGCTCTGGATTTCTAGAAGCAAGCATGAAAAGCAGTGGTGATGAAGCTAGTCCTGGTAAGAAGTGCCAAGTGATAAAGACAGAAACAATAGTGAAAATAATTGAGACAGTGGGGCCAGGTGATGAGATAGCTTGCCCTCCGGTTGACTCCTATCACTGACAATCCTTCAGCTCTACTATCTCGCACCTGCTCATCCCTCCTCCAGTCAGGAACTCTTCTTTCCTGTTCACTTGATGCCAGCCCCTGAATGCTAGCTGTTGTACTATACTACTGTACTTGTCAAGGTACTGTACTGTAAGATTAAAAATGTTTTCTTTACTTTTTGTATTTCTTTTTATATATTATTTGTGGGAAAAGTATTATAAACCTATTACAGTACAGTATTATATAGCCGATTGTGTTAGTTGGGAACCTAAGCCTAACTTTGTTGGACTTATGAACAAATTGGACTTAAGAATGCCCTCTTAGAAAGGAAATGTTCGTATGTAGGGGACTTGCTGTACATATCATACAGAAATCTACATATCCTATTGATTGTGTTTACCTACAGATATATAGATCTATGATCTCTGTGTGTGCTCAGTCATGTCTGACTTTTTGCGACCCTCTGGACTGAAGCTCACCAAGCTCCTCTGTCCATGGGATTCTCCAGGCAAGAATACTGGAGTGGGTTGCCATTTCCTCCTCTCTTTACGTCTCTTTATATCTCTCTTTATGTATCCTGCACTGGCAGGCAGATTCTTTCCCACTGCAACACCTGGGAAACTCATAGACACAGACAAGATGAAAAGACTTATTTTAAGGAGTTGGCTCACACAGTTGTGGGATTGGAAAGTTCAAAAATTTGTAGGACAGTCTTGCACACTGTAAACTCAGACAGGAGTTAATGCTGTGGTCTTGAAGTAGAACTTCTTCTACTCTGAAGTGAAGTGAAAGTCGCTCAGTCGTGTCTGTCCATGGAATTCTCCAGGCCAGAATATTGGAATGGGTAACCATTCCCTTCTCCACGGGATCTTCCCAACTCAGGGATGGAACCCAGGTCTACCGCATTGCAGGTAGATTCTTTATCAGCTGAGCCACAAGGGAAGCCCAAGGATACTGGAGTGGGTAGCCTGTCCCTTCTCCAGTGGATCATCCAGACCCAGGAATCGAACTGGGATCTCCTTCACTGCAGGTGGATTTTTTACCAACTGAGCTATCAGGAAATATTCTACTCTAGGAAACTTCAATTTTTGTCCTTAAGACCATGAACTTACTGGATGAGGCCCACCCACATGACTGAAAGTATATATCTCAGTTAGTCAACTGATCATGCATATTATCCACATTGATAAAAATACCTTCACAGTCACCCCGAGATTCATATTTGAATAAGTAACTGGGTGCTACCACCTAGCCAGGTTTACACGTAAAACTGACCAGTGCATGTCCCGACTGGTTCTCTTGCTTCTTCCTATAATTATACTCCCCATAATCTATTTTCAGTGTAGCAGCCACAGAGATTCCTTAAGACATAAGCCATAGCGTATCGGTCTCCATCAAAACGTCTAATAGCTCCTCAAATCACTCTTAGTTAAATCCCGAGACCTTATTAAGGCATCCAAGGACTTGAATGATCTAGTCTTCTATGACCTGTCTTCATCCCCTACTCTTCCCATCTGGGTCACACTGTCCTTACCGTACCAGACACCTCCTAATCATAGGGCTTTTGAGCTGTTTCATGTTAACTGCTTGAAATATTCTTCTCCCAGGACACAAACACATATAATTTCTTTCTCCTTCAAACTTTTGCTACAAACTCATCCTCTCAATGTAGTCAGCCATTGTGTGTGTGTGTGTGTGTGTGTGAAGTCACTTCAGTTGTATCCAACTTTGTGCGACCCCATGGACTGTAGCCTGCCAGGCTCCTCTGTCCATGGGATTCTCCAGGCAAGAATACTGGAGTGGATTGCTGTGCCCTCTTCCAGGGGATCTTCCCAACCCAAGGATTGAACCCATGTCTCTTAAGTCTCCTGCATTGGCAGAGATGGTCGTTTACCACTAGATTCACCTGGGAAGCCCCTGTCAACCCTTACCAACTATAAAATTCTTCCTGATACATTCCTTCTCTGACATTTCATATTCTTATATTCTGCTCTACCTTTTTCACCCATAGCCGTTATTACCTTATAACATAATTTGAAATTAACTTTTAAAAATGATTTACTGATCCTCCCTTCCCACCATAATTTAACCACCACAAAGGCAACAATCCTGGTTTATCATTTATTAAATTTCTGATTTAATCCCTGTACCTAGATCAATATCTGGCAAATTAAATTATTTAATAAACATTCATTGACTAAAAAAATTTAAGCTAATGCTTTACTAATAAACTTTTGATTATGAACTGTAATATATTTAAAAACAACTTCATTTTGCATTCTCTTCTTTTTATGTCTTTCACCCTGTTGTATAATTTCTCATTTTTATGCAGATAATATAATCCATTTTTTTGCTTTTAATCTTTCTCCTTTTAAAGGAAGTGATCTAAAGAACCTAATATTCATGTCATATATATAATAACTAGGTAACTAAAGAGAATAATTAAGATATGTGCAATTAATTAAACTAATTGGATTAAGGCGATTAGGCATCTTACGTTATAGAAAGAGTTTAGGTGGAAAGCTGCCATGAATTAGCTGGGTTAACCACACAGGAGACACATATTTTCAAGGCTATAATTTTAGAGAATTTCAGTTTACCTCAAGAATGATAGGGGCTTCCCTGATGACTCAGATGGTAAAGAATTCACATTCAATGCAGGAGATACAGGTTTGATTCCTGGGTCAGGAAGATCCACTGGAGAAGGGAATGGCTATCCATTGGAGAAGGGAATGGCTACCCACTCCAGTATTCTTGCCTGAAGAATCCCATGAACAGAGGAGCCTGGCAAGATGTAGTCCATGGGGTTGCAAAGAGTCAGACATGACTGAGAGACTAACACTTTCACTTTTCAAGAATGATATTTAGCCTTATTTTTAGTATATAATGTTTATCAAATTGATTTAAATAGTGATCATAATTTTTACTGACAACTCGTTTTAACTGATAAGCATTAAAATAGCTGAAGGTGAAGTACATAGAAGTTTAGAATTAAAACCTTGGAATAGACTGTGGCCAGATCATGAACTCCTTATTGGCACATTCAGAATGGAATTGAAGAAAGTAGGGAAAAACCACTAGACCATTCAGGTATGACCTAAATCAAATCCCTTATGATTATACAGTGGAAGTGAGAAATAGATTTAAGGGACTAGATCTGATAGACAGAGTGCCTGATGAACAATGGACTGAGGTTCATGACATTGTACAGGAGACAGGGATCAAAACCATCCCCAAGAAAATGAAATGCAAAAAAGCAAAATGGCTGTCTGAGGAGGCCTCACAAATAGCTGTGGAAAGAAGAGATGTGAAAAGCAAAGGAGAAAAGGAAAGATATTCCCATTTGAATGCAGAGTTCCAAAGAATAGCAAGGAGAGATAAGAAAGCCTTCCTCAGCGATCAATGCAAAAAAATAGAGGAAAACAACAGAATGGGAAAGACTAGAGATCTCTTCAAGAAAATTAGATGTAGCAAGGGAACACTTCATGCAAAGATGGTCTTGATAAAGGACAGAAATGGTATGGACTTAACAGAAGCAGAAGATATTAAGAAGAGGTGGCAAGAATACACAGAAGAACTGTACAAAAAGGATTTTCACGACCAAGATAATCATGATGGTGTGATCACTGACCTAGAACCAAACATCCTGGAATGTGAAGTCAAATGGGCCTTAGAAAGCATCACTATGAACAAAGCTAGTGGAGGTGATGGAATTCCAATTGAGCTATTTCAAATCCTAAGAGATGATGCTGTGAAAGTACTGCACTCAATATGCCAGCACATTTGGAAAACTCAGCAGTGGCCACAGGACTGGAAAAAGTCAGTTTTCATTCCAATCCCAAAGAAAGGCAATGCCAAAGAATGCTCAAACTACCACACAATTGCACTCATCTCACATGTTATCAAAGTAATGCTCAAAATACTCCAAGCCAGGCTTCAGCAATACGTGAACCATAAACTTCCAGATGTTCAAGCTGGTTTTAGAAAAGGCAGAGGAACCAGACATCAAATTGCCAACATCCACTGGATCATGGAAAAAGCAAGACAGTTCCAGAAAAACATCTATTTCTGCTTTATTGACTATGCCAAAGCCTTTGACTGTGTGGATCACAATCAACTGTGGAAAATTCTGAAAGAGATGAGAATACCAGAACACCTGACCTGCCTCTTGAGAAACCTATATGCAGGTCAGGAAGCAACAGTTAGAACTGGACATGGAACAACACACTGGTTCCAAATAGGAAAAGGAGTACGTCAAGGCTGTATATTGTCACCCTGCTTATTTAACTTCTATGCAGAGTACATCATGAGAAACGCGGACTGGAAGAAGCACAAGCTGGAATCAAGATTGCTGGGAGAGATATCAATAACCTCAGATATGCAGATGACACCACGCTTATGGCAGAAAGTGAAAAGGAACTAAAAAGCCTCTTGATGAAAGTGAAAGAGAAGAGTGAAAAGGTTGACTTAAAGCTCAACATTCAGAAAATGAAGATCATGGCATCTCGTCCCATCACTTCATGGGAAATTTATGGGGAAACAGTGGAAACAGTGGCTGACTTTATTTTGGGGGGCTCCAAAATCACTGCAGATGGTGATTGCAGCCATGAAATTAAAAGATGCTTACTCCTTGGAAGGAAAGTTATGACCAACCTAGATAGCATATTGAAAAGCAGAGACATTACTTTTCCAGCAAAGGTCCCTCTAGTCAAAGCTATGGTTTTTCCTGTGGTCATGTACGGATGTGATAGTTGGACTATAAAGAAAGCTGAGCATCAAAGGATTGATGGTTTTGAACTGTGGTGTTGGAGAAGACTCTTGAGAGTCCCTTGGACTGCAAGGGATCCAACCAGTCCATCCTAAAGGAGATCAGTCCTGGGTGTTCATTGGAAGGACTGATGCTAAAGCTGAAACTCCAATACTTTGGCCACCTCATGTGAAGCATTGACTCATTGGAAAAGACCCTGATGCTGGGAGGGATTGGGGGTAGAAGGAGAAGGGGACGACAGAGGATGAGATGGCTGGATGGCATCACCAACTCAATTCGACAAGAGTTTGAGTAAACTCCTGGAGTTGGTGATGGACTGGGCGGCCTGGTGTGCTGCAATTCATAGGGTCGCAAAGAGTCAGACACAACTGAGCGACTGAACTGAACTGACAGACCTAACACCTTTTCTTTTCTTCTTTGTACTTTATTGTGTATTTTTGCCCCATACTTTTTTTATTCACAGAGATGTTCAACGAAAAGTAGAAAAAAAATAAACCCATTTGAGGGATTTTATATCAGATTTCAATCTCAAATTTTTCTTTGTCCTTAAAGAGATGCACTTGGAAAATGCCTTCCAGCTCTAGATTTTATAAAAGGTGACCCTTCCTGGATTCTACATGTAGTTTCTATAGTTGGGCTAACCATCAGAGAATTTATGATATCCTTGGTCTTGCAAAAATCCTTTCTGCCTGTATTTCTCTAATCAAAGTTATGAAGACATGTATCTGCTGTGGAGAAGATAAGTAACATCTAGGAGATAGTATTTCCTTCTACTTACAGGTGCGTTCCTGTCTCCATATTTTTAATTATATTGCACAGAAAAATAAGCTGCTGGTGTAAAAAGTATAGCAATGAGAACTGGGTGAACAAAACCTCTGGCATTTGTATCTCTTTATCCTCATGTTGAGTCACTCTCCAGTGGAGACCTGATTCAGATTTATAAATGTGGCAAGCTTTTCCCCAGCTCAGTGACTCTGGACACAACACTTTTCCTGAAACAGTCTTCTTCATGTGGCTAAGATAATCTGACTTTAACATAGATTTCAGCTTCTCAGGGAAGCCTTTTGGGATCCCTCTGCTTAGTGTAAATTTCTTATTTTGTTTTCCTCTAAAAAGTTTAGAGACTATTTCCTAAAGACATTTCCTCCTTCTTATAATTACCCTAACTATGCAATACACTTGTTTGTGTAAAAAAATACCTGGCTTACTTTGGACATTAATTGAAACAGCTCCTATGACTGAAAAATGTAAAATAGTCTTGAAAACTAAAATATTATAATGTCTTTGATGTTAGACAAAGGCTTTCATAGAGAGGGCAGGGCTCAGAACTTTATAATAAAATATAATTGGTTTGTGCAGAAACAATCTATCTAGGGAATGCAAGGAGACACTCGTATTCTCAAGCAGTAACATCTTTTCCCTAGGACTGACTTTGGAGCCATGTGAAGAGACACTGGATCCCATAATTGCATGAGTGGTGCCCTATGAGCAGATTTCTATTGACCAGTGAAAAGCTGTTTCATTTGTGGATGGCACTTCCAAGGTGAAAAACAGCATCCTATTTGGAATACTGTGACATTAAGACAAGCAGGTGCAAAGACTGAAGAAGGTAATGAAAAAAATCACTTCAGTGGTTTTGCATGCTGTTTTCCTTGTAGTGATGGGAAAATTGAATAGTACTAAAAGCCCACCATATTTAGATTTTTACTGACTCATGAGTGGTGGCAAATGGTTTGGGCATATGTCAGGAAGATGGGCTATGGGAACCTGCACTATTAAAGTGATGTCTATATAGGGTGTGGCCCTGTGGAAATTACTATGGGAATTTAAGGTGCATGTTAAAGTAGGAGGCATTGGGGAAGTATTATGGAAGTGACACATGGAAAACAATGAAAAGGATATTAAACGCAAGAAGAAGAGTAAGTTAAAAATCCCTACGACACTGTATAATAGGCTCCAGTTTCATCCACCTCATTAGAACTGATTCAAATGTGTTCTTTTTAATGGCTGAGTATACTAACACATATATATATGGAATTTAGAAAGATGGTAACAATAACCCTGTATACAAGACAGCAAAAGAGACACTGATGTATAGAACAGTCTTTTGGACTCTGTGGGAGAGGGAGAGGGTGAGATGATTTGGGAGAATGGCATTGAAACATGTATAATATCATATATGAAATGAGTTGCCAGTCCAGGTTCAATGCACGATACTGGATGCTTGGGGCTGGTGCACTGGGACAACCCAGAGGGATGGTATGGGGAGGGAGGAGGGAGGAGGGTTCAGGATGGGGAACACATGTATACCTGTGGCGGATTCATGTTGATATATGGCAAAACCAATACAATATTGTAAAATTAAAAAAAAAAAAATCCGTACGACAAGACATGATCAAGGAAGACTGGTTAGGGTATAGCCAGTCCATGATCAAAGAAAGCAGTTTGCTCTGAAATCAGTTTTAAAGAGGTCCTAGTAAACAGATCATTCGTAATCCATGTTAACAGATTGGTATTTCATCCTATACAAGCCGGAAGTCATTAGAAAGTTTTGAGCACAGAAGTAAGGTGATTTATATTTTTAAAGAATTTCTATACTTGCTGTGTAGAACATAGACTGTGGAGGGTTGTGGCAAGTCGAGTGATGTTCACAAATATTTAATGTGCCCTGTAGATTTCTTAGCCTTTGAAAGGTTTGGGAGTTCCAAATACCACCCTCAGGTTCAATAATCTGCTGAAAGGACTAGTAGAACCAACTTAAAGTTGCTATCCTCATGGTTATAGTTACCTTTAATGAAAGGATGCACACTGAAATCAGACAGTCATGGAGCATCAGAGCATGAGGCAGGCTCTAGGGGAGCCCCACACGTAGATCTTCCTGCTGTTCTTTACAGTGGGGTCCTGGGTAGCAGCAGCAGCAGCCTGGGTAACACTAACTTTTTCCCAGAATCGTGAGTGACAATAAGCATAGTGTATTGCCAACCAAAGAAGCGTACCTGAGTTTTAGGAGGCACAATTTGACCTATGACATAGGGTCTTTGTTTTGTTCATTGCCCAATTCAAAACTAAAATATAAATCCTGACAAATAACAGCTGCACATTAATATTTGTTGAATGAATGAATGAATAGATGAATGAATTCAACATGCCAAGCATAAAAAGTTGCTGGAGGTGGAGGTTTAAGACAGTTCCCATCATCAACACTCTCACATTCTAGTGGAAGAACCAATTAAGTAAACATTATATAATGATTGTTAAGCCAAAGGCATGCACTGAGTTCCATGTAGAAACCTAACCTTGATCATGAAGATCAGGGAATGCTTTGTAGAGAAGATAATGCCTTGTGTTGAGAGTCAAATTGTGAAGTTGATCCTGGAAGACAGAATATTCCATGCATAAGGAATAGTACATGTGAATAAAACAGACAAGAGAAAGTGTGTTACATTTGAGGAGCTGCAAGTAGTTTTGTATGGAATCAATAAGGATAAAGAAAAAGGTAAGTCTGTGAGAGACAAGAAGGCAGATCATGAAGGACATAGCATAAACTAGGGTTCCGATTTTATCTTTAACATAATAGAAAACCATTGATACCTTTTAAAGTAGATGAGTGACGTACTCAGTTTGACATTTTAGAAAGGTCATTGGCAAGAGTGTAAAGAATGAATTAGAAATAAGTAAGCAAGACCAAGAAAGGTAAACTTTTGATGTATAGTCAAATGAAATAATCAATAATCAAAAGGATAAGTACTGAGAACCTCAACTTAAAGGGCAACAGGATGGTGAGGGATAGTGAATGGAATTGACAGCTGTGTCAGATGATAAACGAATAGGTCAAGGTGACTGATTTGATGTGGAGTATGAAGAAGGACTCCAGGATGGCATCTACGTGGCTGATGTTGGCGGTAGATAAATGGGGGTACCATTCACTGAAATAATCCGTCTTTAATAGCAGAGCTCACGTGGGAGAGAAGCAGGGGCTTTAGTGGGTAAAAGAGTCAAGGAAGAATCATTATTGGGCATCCTATGTTAGAGCATCTGAGAGTAATACTGTCAATACAAAATTTGGGAATTTAGGAGAATTCTGGTTGAAAATCATGAGTACATTTTGAATATCTAGTGTGCATCAGATATTTTCAGGCCATGGGAAAACTAAAACTCCACCTTTTGGAGGTTACATTTTAGAAAGGAAGCTTAAGTGTGATGGTTGTTCAGGCAGTGCATTTATTCCTTTTTTTTTTTTTTTTTTGCAGCTAATTTAGTGCATTAATATATTTTTCTTTGACAGCTTTACATTTTTGTTATTACTGTAGATGCCCACAGCATCATAATTTCAGAAATGTAAGTTCCTGGATTTAAAAATCTTAGCCTTGAAATATTTTCTGTCTTTTGGAATGGATGTGTAGAAGTTAAATCACACACACAGACATTCATTTATGCCACCTTAGCAAAGTGGATTACTGAGTGATATAGTTGGTAATGACAGTGTCATGCCAACTGCTGAAACAAGTTAACTGGACATGTTTCCAGTTCATCACCATAGTTTGATAGTTTGACAAAATGTCAATTGTGCTGTGTAGAATGTTTTATACACCTTTTTCTTAACAAGAAAAGGAAGAACAATGGTTGAGATGTCTACCACTTTAGAAAGTTCTCCATCTTATCACTAAAGGTAGACACGTTCTAATAGACAATATTCCTAAAATGTTAAGATTCACTAGCCCGGATGTCTTGGAATCTCAAACTCTCCGTCTCTATTTTAAATTTTTATTGTACATTTCAAATTATCTTCTAGCACCACAGTGGCAAATAGATGGCCACATATCTTGAAAAAATTACAAATAATATAAGGGGAGGGCCACTAGGTCAAAAGATATTTTTCTGGAGATTCTTGCATTATACCAAGTGATGCCTTAGAAAAAAACAAAGCTGTTTAAAAAGACAGCAGCTGCTATAATGCTGCTTCATTACAGACCCACTGGAGCAGAAGCAATGCATCCATTTTGTTTTTTCTCCATTGACAATATCAATGAAGCATTAATGGAATTCTTACAGTCTACTGGTAAAGTATAAATTTAGTCTGAATAAATCTTATATTGACTATATTATAATACTCTTTTTTAAACTAGAAAAGAAACTCACTGGCTTATTTTTAATATAAAAAAGTTATGTAGGAGATATAGCTTTAGGTTCTCAATAAATAAGTAGTAAATAGTTTTGTTTTTTGGGTTTTTTTTTTTTTACCATTAGGACAACAGGTAGAATTTAAGTCTAAATTAAAACTCTCATTTCAAGCTTATTTCACTGAAATGTCACTTATTATTTTCCCAATTAATAAAGTTCAGATGCATTGATTATCATTTCTTCTTTGATTTCATGTATTCAATACTCCTTTAACAGACAAAGTCTAGTTTCTGTTTATTGTTTTATTTCATTAACAGGATAGGTTGTGCTTTCAAAACAAAAATTATACAAATTACTTAACATTTTTCTTCATTTTAAAAATGAAGTCCGAACTATGATTCTAGGGCTGTCCATTATACAAAACTTTAGGGGCTAAAAAGGGACCCAGATGTTTAAGTGGATTTGCAAATGGCAAAATGCTGCTTGTTGGATCTGCCTGTAAACCTATTTGCAAATGCAAATCCTCTTTCCAAACAGATCAGAGTTTTTTTAGGTCCACAAAAATCCTTGAGCAAAGCAAAATGCTGATGGAATGTACATGTGGCACTTCTATGGATTTCTATGCAAATGCTTTTGCATCTTCCTTGTGTAACTTTCAGAGCATGGCAGGAGAAGATAGAATGCAATGACACTTATTTTTCAGGGGTTCTGAAGGTATCCTGCTGCAATTTAGGGGACAGACAGTGTTGCGGTGAGTGCAAATATCTCCTTTTTTCTTCATCTTTACGAGAAGTGACTCAGAGCATACTCTACTTCAGCTGTGTTCCCTTCATGCACTAACTTTATTTTACAAAGCAGTTTTCGTTTGTCCACACCTATTGGGAGTCCTTCTCTTGCATTCCTTCCCTTTTCAGCACAGGTCCTTCTAGCAGATCTGTGTCCTGAGTTCAGACCACGAGGGTAGCTCTCCACTAATGCTTGTCAGTTCAGGTCAGTTAACTCATTCAAATTTTTACTTTCCCCTACCCTATGATAATAACAGCAAGCAATTTATAGCACTGTTCACATACTCATTTAATCTTCACTACTACTCCATCATATGCACACAGTTTCCCTTCTGTTGCTTCCTAATCTAACAAATCAATTTACACTTAAAGTTTAATGGTGGAAAGAAAGTAAAGCTGGCTTTTTCTACCTCAAATCTGCCATCTTCTTTCCTTACATTTTATGTTGCCATAGCCTTCTAACCAATATTTACCACACTCCAGATTTGTCTTCTGGAAATCTGTTCCTCTGCATTTTTGCTAAAATGACTGATCTGAACTACAGACCTAACCTTGTCATTATACTGCTTTAATATTACCCTACCACCTATGGAATCAAGGCCTATACTTAGAATAGAATATAAAGTCTACTTCACCCATCTCCTTTACTTCCTTTTTCTACTACTTTATTCTTTAGAAATTAATTACTTGTTAAAATTCAATCCCTCAGATACAATATTACTTCATGCCTTTTATGAATTTTTTTATTTAAGTATTGATTTATAATGTGTTAGATTCAGGCTTACAGCAAAGTGATTCAGTTACACATATATACATATGTGTGTGTGCTCTTTTTTAGACTCTGTTCCCTTATAAGTTATTACAAATTACCGTATATAGTACCCAGTGCTACACAATAGGTCCTTGTTGTATCTATTTTATACATAGCAATGTGTCCATGTTAATCACAAACTTCTCTAATTTATCCCTCCTCTTCTTTCCCCTTTGGTAATTATAAGTTTGTTTTCTGTGTCTATGGGTCTACTTATTTTGTATGTGAGTTTGTCTCTATTTTTTTAGATTATACATATAAGCAACATATAATGTTTGTCTGTCTCTGTGTGGCTTATTTATTTAGTATGATAAACTTTGGGTCTATCCTTATTGCTGCAGATGGCATTATTTCATGCTTTTTAATGGCTGAGTAATGTTTCTTTGGATGTATACCACATCTTTATCCATTCATCTGCTGATGGGCATTTAGAGTACTTCCATGTCTTGGTTATTGTAAGTAGTGCTGAAGTGAACATTGAGTGCATGTATCTTTTCAATGCCCAGGAGTGGAATTGTCCGGTCATAAGGTAGGCAGCTCTATTTTTAGTTTTTTAAGGAAACTCCATACTGCTCTCCATAGTGGCTATACCAATTAAGTTCTAGCCACAATAGTCAGAGAACAAAAAGAAATAAAAGGAATCCAAATTCAAAAACAAGAAGTAAAATTGTCAATGTTTGCAGATGTCATGATACCATACATATAAATTCCTAATGATGTTATCACAAAATTACTAGAGCTCATCAATAACTTCAGTAAAGTTTCAGGGTACAAAATTAATACACTGAAATCTATTTTATTTCTATACACTAACAATGAAAGAGAAATTAAGGAAGCCATCCCATTTACCATTGCATCAAAAAGAATAAAATATGTATGAATAAACCCACCTATGGAGACAGAAGACCTTACTTCAAAAACTATAAGATGCTGATGAAAGAAATCAAAGATGATGCAAATGAATGGAAAGATATACATGCTCTTGGATTACAAGAATCAATATTGTCAAAATGGTTGGACTACCCAAGGCAATCTACAGATTCACAGATTCAATACAATCTCTGTCAAATTACCAATAGCATTTTTCACAGAAATCGAACAAAAAACTTTAGAATTTGTATGGAAATGCTGAAGACTCCATATAGCCAAAGCAATCTTGAGAAAGGAAAACAAAGTTGGAAGAATCAGGTTCCCTCACTTCAGACGATATTACAAAGCTACAATAATCAAAATGATTTGGTAATCAAAAAATAATGTACAGATCAATGGAACAGGGTAGGAAGTTATGAAAGAAAACCACACATCTATGCTCAATTAATCTATGACAAAGGAGGCAAGAATATATAATGGAGAAAAGATAGTTTCTTCAATAAGGGGTGCTAGGAATACTGGACAGCTGCATATAAAAAAATGAAATACCAATGTATGTGGTAAACTTAATTTATGGATGAGAAACATAAGGATCAAACCTAGTAGTAAATAAGGCATGTTGGGCCAATGAGGTCTTTCCCTATTGCCTTCACATATGTTAGAAGATCATTTAGTCAGTTTTTAAATAACCCTGAAATTTGAATGAAAGTTGAGACTGTACTTAGCCAGGCCAAACCACAGTGGAAAAAAAAAAATTAGAGAATACCAGTGAGAAAGCTAATATACTGAGCAGGAATTTAAAGGTACAGATTTATATTCAGGAAGGAAATCTGAGATTGTGTTGAACATGATGCAAAACAGTAATATATCAGTTTAACTGATATTAAATTTATTAATATCAGTTATTATTAATATTAATTATTAACTGACATTAAACAGTTTAATATCAGTTAAACTGATATTTTACCATACTGAAGAAGAATAACCAACTAACTGACAAAATTACTTGGTTTTTAATTCCCTTGAGAAGCCACCAAGAAGCCAAAGTCTGAGTTTATTTATTTAGGGAGGAAGGTCCAGTTATTCTCTTGTAATTCAGTGATCAACACTATAGCATGAAGTTTTCCAGGGACAGTGGTGAGCTTAATAATTGTAGAGATGACACTGAACATGATTTAAGAAACAAAGTTGTACAGAGCTTATGATTTGGGGGACATTTTCCCAGTGATTTAACACAATAAGAACATTTTCCATCATTCTTATATGGCTGAATTGCACATGTCACAATCTTTTGGGCCCCAAAAAGTAAGTCAGTCAGTCAGTTCAGTCGCTCAGTCATGTCCAGCTTGTTGCGACCCCATGAATTGCAGCATGCCAGGCCTCCCTGTCCATCACCAACTCCCGGAGTTCACTGAGACTCACGTCCATCATGTCAGTGATGCCATCCAGCCACCTCATCCTCTGTCGTCCCCTTCTCCTCCTGCCCCCAATCCCTCCCAGCATCAGTCTTTTCCAATGAGTCAACTCTTCGCATGAGGTGGCCAAAGTACTGGAGTTTCAGCTTTAGCATCAGTCCTTCCAAAGAAATCCCAGGGCTGATCTCCTTCAGAATGGACTGGTTGGATCTCCTTGCAGTCCAAGGGACTCTCAAGAGTCTTCTTCAACACCACAGTTCAAAATCAATTCCTTGGCGCTCAGCCTTCTTCACAGTCCAACTCTAACATCCATACATGACGACAGGAAAAACCATAGCCTTGACTAGACGAACCTTTGTTGGCAAAGTAATGTCTCTGCTTTTGAATATGCTATCTAGGTTGGTCATAACTTTCCTTCCAAGGAGTAAGTGTCTTTTAATTTCATGGCTGCAGTCACCATCTGCAGTGATTTTAGAGCCCCAAAAAATAAAGTCTGACACTGTTTCTACTGTTTCCCCATCTATTTCCCATGAAGTGATGGGACCGGATTGTGTTCAAAACTTTTAATGCTTTACTCTTGTGTATTTCACCAAATACTGGATTTCTCAGTTAAGTCACTCAGTTGTGTCCAACTATTTGCAACACCATGGGCTGCAGCACACCAGGCTACCATGTCCATCACCAGCTCCCAGAGTTTACTGAAACTCATGTCCATTGAATTGGTGATGCCATCTAACCATTTCATCCTCTGTCCTCCCCTTCTCTTCTTGCCTGCAGTCTTTCCCAGAATTCAGGGTCTTTTCCAATGAGTCAGTTCTTCGCATCACATGGCTAAAGTATTGGAGTTTCAGCATCAGTCCTTCCAATGAATATTCAGGACTGATTTCCTTTAGGATTGACTGGTTTGATGTTGCAGTCCAAGGGACTCTCAAGAGTCTTCTTCAACACCACAGATCAAAAGCATCAATTCTTTGGTGCTCAGCTTTCTTTATAGTCCAAATGTCACATCCATACATGACTACTGGAAAAACCATAGCTTTTTTCTAGATGGACCTTTGTCAGCAAAGTAATGTTTCTGCTTTTTAATATGCTGTCTAGGTTGGTCATAACTCTTCCTCCAAGGAGCAAGGGTCTTTTAATCTCATGGCTTCAGTCACTGTCTGCAGTGATTTTAGAGCCCAAGAAAATAAAGTCTGTTACTGTTTCCATTGTTTCCCCATCTATTTGCCATGAAGTGATGGGACCAGATGCTATGATCTTCCTTTTTTGAATGTTGAGTTTTAAGCCAGCTTTTTCACTCTCCTCTTTCACTTTCATCAAGAGACTCTAATTCCTCTTCACTTTCTGCCATAGGGTGGTGTCATCTGCATATCTGAGGTTATTAATATTTCTCCCAGCAATCTTGATTCCAGCTTGTGCTTTATCCAGCCTGGCTATTTACATGGTGTACTCTGCATATAAATTAAATAAGCAGGGAGATAATATACAGCCTTGATGTACTCCTTTCCCAATTTGGAACCAGTATGTTGTTCCATGTCTGGTTCTAACTGTCACTTCTTGACCTGCATACAGATTTCTCAGGAGGCAAGTCAAGTGGTCTGGTATTCCCATCTCTTAAGAATTTTCAATAATTTGTTGTGATCCACATAGTCAAAGGCTTTGGTGTAATCAATAAAGCAGAAGTAAATGTTTTTCTCAAATTCTCTTGCTTTTTCTGTGATACAACGGATGTTGGTAATTTGATCTCTGGTTCCTCTGCCTTTTCTAACTCCAGCTTGAACATCTGGAAGTCCATGGTTCATGTACTGTTGAAGCCTGGCTTAGAGAATTTTGACCATTAATTTGCTAGTGTGTGAGATAAGTGCAATTGTGTGGTAGTTTGAACATTCTTTGGCATTGCCCTTCTTTGGGATTGGAATGAAAGCTGACCTTATTCAGTCCCGTGGCCACTACTGAGTTTTCCAAATTTGCTGGCATATTGAGTGCAGCACTTTCACAGCATCATCTTTTAGGATTTCAAATAGCTCAACTGGAATTCCATCACCTCCACTAGCTTTTGCCTGTGCAAAAAGCCAAAATGATTGTCTGAAGAGGCCTTATAAATAGCTGAGAAGAGAAGAGAAGCAAAAGGCAAAGGATAAAAGGAAAGATATACCCATTTGAATGCAGAGTTCCAAAGAATAGCAACAAGAGATCAGAATGCCTTCCTCAGTGATCAGTGCAGAGAAATAGAGGAAAACAATAAAATGGAAAAGACTAGAGATCTCTTCAAGAAAATTAGAGATACCAAGGGAACATTTCATGTAAAATGAAGTGAAGTCACTCAGTCGTGTTCAACTCTTTGCAACCCCTTGGACTGTGGCCCACCAGGCTCCTCCATCCATGGAATTTTCCAGGCAAGAGTACTGGAATGGGTTGCCATTTCCTTCTCCAGGAGATCTTCCTGACCCAGGGATTGAACCTGTGTCTCCTGCATT
The DNA here is from genome assembly GCF_032452875.1 of Bos javanicus. Classification (NCBI taxonomy): domain Eukaryota; kingdom Metazoa; phylum Chordata; class Mammalia; order Artiodactyla; family Bovidae; genus Bos; species Bos javanicus. Next base: position 93,489,542 of record NC_083872.1, read on the forward strand.
GTAGGCAGAGGCTTTACATCTGAGCCACCAGGGAAGTCATTTCATATAAAGATGGGCACAATAAAGGCCAGAAATGGTGTGGACCTAACATAAGCAGAAGATATTAAGAAGAGGTAGCAAGGATACACAGTAGAACTATACAAAAAAGATCTTCATGACCCAGATAACCACAATGGTGGGATCACTCACCTAGAGCTAGACATTCTAGAATGCAAAGTGAAGTGGGCCTTAGGAAGCATCACTGTGAACAAATACTGGATGTCTACGTAATAAATTCCTATTTTCCAATTTGACCCACATACTAGAGAAAACTTACGTGCTTTTATTATCGTTAAGCCTACTTTAAACGAGACACTTATGTTTGGAAATGCTAATGTGTTTGGAAAGAACTTTATATTCATAATTCAAATGTGGCTTTCTGTGGATACTTATATTCAACTTATATCAAAGATATTAAAGTAAATTCTAGCTGAAATTTGATGACAGATATAATAATTATAATGCATTTTTTTAGAAAGCATGACCATAGTCAAATATTGTGAGAAGAGTTACTTCTGTTCTTATAAGCATTATGCTAAAGTTTTGACACTCATATAAAATCCAGGATTTTTCAGAGATTAAGGTATCATTAAGATTAAGATATCTCTTCCTCAATGAACTTTAAAGAAAATATCTTGTTTCCCTTAAGGATCCAAGAAATTTAAGTAGACAGCATTTTATAATATGACTTGTGCTAGTTACAATTTTGTCTTTTTTAAAGAAAATTCTAAAAATTGTTTGAATCTGAGAACGTTTGCTATTTTCACTTTCTTTGAAGCAGCACTAGAGACAATTTTTGAAATCAAAGTTGGTTCATCATGTGGTTTGGGGTGTTAAAAGTAAAACTAGTATAAGTAAAGGATTTAGTGTAATATAACATCATTTAAAAAAACACACACACACCTTTACCAAAGGTCTTTAAATTTCTTTTCTAAATTGTTCTTAACTCCCCCACATTTAATTGTAGTCAGTTATATGGTAGGAGTCTTAAAGTTCTGAAATAGGGCCATTAACAACAGAATAATTTCAACTAACATACTAATAGATGTAATTTTTAGGTTATAAACATTTGTATTCCTTTTGTTGTTCCTTGGTTCCTATCTAAAAGTATTTCTAAATCTCCTCTGTATTTGTAAATGGTTTCTGCTCTTCAGAAAACACCAAATCATTCAGCAAACATGTGAGAAAGCAAAGGGCAACCACTTTGTGCTGCAGAAATGGTTCCCAAATGCCTGTTTTAGTGTTTTCTCGGTAATTAGAAATATAAATAATGGGCAGAAATAATACTGAGCATGAATTAACACACATTATGCACAAAAAAGTGTACACAGGACAATTAGAAGAGTTTTTTTTTATTTTATTTTTTTTAAACAGGTCAAGGCTATACATCCAAATTCTTCTGGTCAGTTCCTGAAATTTAAACAAAAATCAAGACATAATGATTTTTTAAATCTCACGTATGCATGCATGCATGCATTCTCAGTCTCTTCAGTTGCATCTGACTCTTTGTGACCCCTTGGACTGTAGCCTGTCAGGCTCCTCTGTCCATGGGATTCTGCAGGCAAGAACACTGGAGTGGGTTGCCATGCCCTCCTCCAGGGAATCTTCTTGACTCAGGGATCCAGCCTGCGACTCCTACATTGCAGGCAAATTCTTTACCGCCGAACCATCAGGAAAGCCCAATCTCATGTATCAGTATATAGGAATACAGTATTACTAAAAGATTCAACTATTAAGTGAAAAATGAATAAAATCATGCAGTTTACTGCACTGTAAGCCTATTAGTGTAGAGGAACAACTCTGTCAAAGGCTGCTTAATCAATGTTGCACCTACTATAAGAAAATTCTAGGGCAAACATAATATTTTTAAATGCAATACCCAAAGATAATGACCACATTTCTTAGCACCAAAAAAAATACACATTTCCCCCAACTCCAAACGCCAGAGTACTATGTTCAAAAACAAAAGGTCAAGAATTAAGTAGTTCAGTAATGCCATTACCTTAAGGATCAGAATTGGACTTACACTTGAGGTCTTGGGTGAAATGAGTTTGACGGATTAGGTTCAGTTACTGGCTGTCAGTGCACTACATAAAAAACACCGCACATGCAGAGCTTAGTGAAACTAGCTGTTTTCTGCACAGGAAAATTCCTTGATAGAGTTAGCATGAAGACAAATGAACTGCTATCCCCCAAGAAAGGTGTCCCTTTAGGTTAGGCTTGAGGTTAGCAATACCAAACAGTAAGAACACTTGACTTCCCATGCCTGACAGACTCATTACCTTTGTAAATATTGAGGCTTAGCTTTGAATCCTGGGATTCTTCTTTGAGTTTCTAGAGAGTGCTAGTAACTAACCAATTACTGAGACAATAAAAAAATTAAAATGGGAAAAGACAAGGGTAGTGTTAGCAAATCTCCTTATTTCCTACTCTCAGACAAAGTTGTTTGAACTTTCTCCTTTATTATTATATCCTTATTCCTTTCATTCATTCAAAGCATTCTAAATATAACCTTGTTTTTCACAATAATAAGGACCCTCTAAAAACAAAATGTTATTGTTTTTATTAACTGGTAATGAAAATGGAACTTAGAATTAATTTCAGGTTGGTCATGGCAGGATTCAAAACCATATTTGTCAGTGTCTTGAACTAGTGTTTTTTCCAACTCATGTCCACATACAAGTATTTCTCTGAAATCTATTTACTTTATGACAGCTATCCATTCAGTCTCATATAAATTGTGTATTTTTCCTTGTGTCTCTTCTATTATTTTCTTCTCGTCATACTCTTCATTTCCTTCATATACATGTTCAAACACTAATAGAAGATGTTTAAGCAACTTTTATTTAGAATTCTTAAATATCTAAGGATTCTCAATTATTTTCATTATGTATTATTTAACATTTTAATATTTTTTACTTAATGTGTCATGGGAAAGATGCTGTTTTATATAAGTAAGTAGTCTTTCTTAATTTGCATTTAATGGCTACAAAGAATTCGATATGTCTGTGCAATAATGTATCCAATCTGATAATCTTTGTTTAAAATATTTGTTAATACACGCAACAAAGATTTTAAAAATGCATAGTATCACTACTAAAAATCATGCAAAACAGTATTAATCCCCTTGTCTGCTCATGCCATGTTCTTCCCAGAGAGGTTAACTTCTCATGTGCATTTTTCCCAGTGATTTTCCAAGTTTGAAAATATATGTCAGTAGGTATATATACTACTGTGCAATGCTGCACACCTCATGTGTCCTCTACCACCTTTTGTGTGGCCAACACCAAGCATACACTGTGGCCTCACACTCAGTCATAAAAAGCTCTGCTGCCCAGCGACATCCAGTTGAAAGTGAAAGTGTTAGTCGCTCAGTCGTATTTGACTCTGTGGCCCCATGGACTGTGTAGCCCACCAGGCTCCTATGTCCATGGAATTCTCCAGGCAAGAATACTGGAATGGGTTGCCATACCCCTCTCCAAGAGATCTTCCTGACCCAGGGATCAAACCTAGACCTCCCACACTGCAGGCAGATTCTTTACAGTCTGAGCCACCAGGGAAGCAACATCCAGTGTGTTGCACTATAAATATAGAACTCTTCCCTCCTAGCCTCTGCTACACAGCCAGGCTAGTCAGTGAATGTCCAGAGGCTCTAGTATTTCTTTCACTGGCAAACATGTAACAGAATTTGGAATCTGGCAACATAGACAGTCTTTCCATGGGCGTATATGCATGTGTGCTAAGTTACTGCAGTCGTGTCCAACTCTCTGCGACCTTATGGACTGTAGTCCACCAGGCTCCTCTGTCCAGGGGATTCCCCAGGCAAGAATACTGGAGTGGGTTACCATATCTTTGGAAGGGTAGAATTATACAATCTGGAGGTGGGGGAAGCTAATGCTTTATCAGGAAAGCTTTGTCAATGAGACAAGGAAATGCAAGGAAGCCAAGGAAGTAAATTCCTTCCCCATGTTCTACTCTGAGGCATGTTACTGTTTATGGCTCATTTGGAAACATTTCCATTTGCAGCAGATATTTATTTCAATCAAATTCACTGTGTCTCCTTGTGCCTACTCATAAAGTAGTAACTATCATCTCTCATTTTCATAAAGCCTTATTTCTCTTTTTTCTCACCCTGGCTGCCCTTGCTTTCGTCTCCAAAATAAAATATCTAATACTTGCATCAGAGAACCCAGTCTAATAAGTATGTCTACACATTTTTATTATTGTTCAGTCATTAAGTCGTGTCTGACTCCTTGTGACCCCATGAATTGCAGCTCGCCAGGCTTCCCTTCCTTCACTATCTCCCAGAGTTTGCTCAAACTCATGTCCATTGAATCAGTGATGCATGCAACCATCTCATCCTCTGTTGTCCTTTCTCCTCCTGCCTTCAGTTTTGCCCAGCATCAGGATCTTTTCCAATGAGTCAGCTCTTCATATCAGGTGGCCAAAGTGTTGGAGCTTCAGCTTCAGCATCAGTCCTTCCAATGAATATTCAGGGTTGATATCCTTAGGATTGACTAGTTTGATCTCTTTGCTGTCCAGGGATTCTCAAGAGTCTTCTCCAGCACCGAGTGCTTTGAAAGCATGTATGCATTCAAAAATTAAACACAACAAATGTTGAGCAAAGCAGCTCTGAATCATCCATGGTTCCAACAAGAAATAACAAGGGAAATTAAAAATATCTTGAATTGGTTGAAAGTGAAAACACAACAAATCAAAATTTATGGAACAAAGCTAAATCAATAGTTAGAGGAAAATTTATGGCTTTAAATATTTTACTACAAAAGAAGAAGGCATTAAATCAAGTATCTGAACTTTCAACTTAAGACCAAAAAAAAAAAAAAAAGTAAGGCAATAGAAGAAAAGATATAAAACAATTATAACAGTAACTAACAAAATGGGAAATACAAAAACAATAAAGACAACAATGGACTCCAAAGCTGTATCTTTGCAGTAATCAATAAAATTTGCAAATCTTTAACTACAGTTATCAAGATTAAAAAAAAAAAAAACAGATTACCAATATGAGGTGTGAAAGGTAGAATTTCAGAACAGATCCAACCGAAATTTTAAAAAACTTAAGGTAATATTATGAACAACTCCAACAACAAATTTAGCAATGTAGATAAAATCTGTTTCTAGAAAGGCATTGACACAGAAAAAATAGAACATTTTAATACATATATATAAGTAAAAAAACAAGTGAGTAAATACGTTCTTAGGGAGAACCTAGACCAAGATGATTTAACTGGTGAATTCCCATCAAACATTTAAGGAAGAAATTATAACAGCCATACACAAACTTTTTCAAACAACAGAGGTAGAAACATATGCCAAAACATTTTAAGGGGCAAGTATTATCTTGATACCAAAGGTGGACAAAAATATTGGGATAAAAGTGCCTTACCATGTCTCTTATAAGCATAGATGCAAAAATGTTTAACAAAATAATACCAAATAAAATTCAACAATAAATCCAAGAAATGAGATAAAATGAAATATTAAAAAGTAATCACACCAAAGAAAAAATTAAAAAGGAATATATAGGACATATAGAAAACAATAGGATACATTTAAATCCCAATCATCTCAATAATCACATTAAATATATAAGATATGAATATCCCAATTAAAAAGTAAAGATTTTCGGACTAGACTAAAAAATAATACAGACCTAACTACATATTGTTTATAAGAAACATACTTTAGCTATTTACACAGATTATTGAAACAAAGGGATGGATGTATTTGTGACATAAAAATAATAATTTTAAGAGTTGGTGAGTTGGTATGCCTATATTGCTTCCCTAGTGGCTCAAATGGTTAAGAATCTGCCTGCAGTGTGGGAGACCTGGGTTCAATCCCGAGGTTGGGACGATCCCCTGGAGAAGCAGATGACAACCCATTCCAGTATTCTTGCCTGGAGAATCCCATGGACAGAGAAGCCTGTTGTGCTAAGGGTTGGACAAGACTGAGCAACTAACACACACACACACACACACACACATACACACACACACAGGCCTGTATTAGGGATTCCTTGGTGGTTTAGTGGTAATGAATCTCTCTGCCAATGTAGGAGATGCAGGTTTGATCCCTGGTCTGGGAGGATCCCCTGTAGAAGGAAATGGCAAGCCACTTCAGTATTCTTGCTGGGAAATCAAAGCCTAGCGGGCTACAGTCCATTAGGTTGCAGAGTCAGACATGACTTGGCAACTGAACAACAATGACTATATTAATATAAAATTATCTTCAAAAACAGGAGTACTAGGAAAGGTAAAAGGGTCATGTCAGAATCAAAATAGGGTCAATTCATCTGAAAAATTAGCAATTCTAAAAGGTTTAGCCTAATAATGAAACTTCAAAATATGTAAAGCAGACATCAACAGATCGAAGACAACAGTAACCAAATTCATGATTACTGGAGATTTTAATTCACATAATTACAAAAAAGAGTAAGCACCCCCAAAAATAATTAAATATGTAGATTTGATCCCATCATTCACCCAATTGATATTTACATATTGTTTATATAGCACTATATCCAACATTTGAAGATTATCTTTGCCACGGGTCCATGAAACATTAATCAAGATAGATCATATGCTGAGCCATAAAATAATTTAATATTATTTAATAAATACTAAATATTATATATTTTATAAATAAGTATCATTATAAATATAAGTAGTATTTAAAATATTTTAAATACTTAGGAATTAAAAGCATATAGTTTGTACTCTAATGAAAAAAGGACTTAATTAAAAATTAGTAATAATACTGTAAAGAAAAGCCTTAATATTTAGCAATTAAACAAAGAAGTGAAATAACAATAGGTAAAGGAAAAAATTACCAAGTGAAATTATATAGAACTTAATTTTTATTCTTTGAGGTAAAATATACATAATGTTAAATTTACAACTTTGTTTTTTAAGTGTACAAGCCAGTAGCATTACACTTGAAATAGCTTTTGATGTACAGTTTATTTTGATGAAATTCACTTTATTTTTCTTCCTGTTGCTTTTGCTGTTATATTTTAAAAATCATTGATAAATCCAAGGTGATAAAAGTTGGCTTTATGTTTTCTTTTAAGAGTTTTGTCATTTTGGCCCTTACATTTAGGTGTTTTATCAATTTTGAATTAATTTTTGTGCATGGCATAAAGGATGGGTCTAATTTCATTCATTACATGTAGATATCCATCTTTCCTGTATCATTTGTTGAGGAGGCTCTTCTTTATGCATTGAATGATCTTGCCATGTTTGTTGAAAGTAATTAACTGTGTATATGAAGGCATATTTCTGGATTTCCAATTTTATTCCATTGGTCTGTATGTCTCTCGTTATGCTAGTACCAGAATGTCTTGATTACTGTAGCATTTTTAGTAGACTTAAAGTCTATTTCTTCCCCCTTTATATTGCTAGTATCACAGATTATATCTTTATACATAGTGTGCCTCCTAATATACGGTTACAATTATTATTTGGAACCAGTCTGTTGTTCCATGTCCAGTTCTAACTGTTGCTTCCTGACCTGCATATAGGTTTCTCAAGAGGCAAGTCAGGTGGTCTGGTATTCCCATCTTTTTCAGAATTTTCCACAGTTTATTGTGATCCACATAGTCAAAGGCTTTGGCATAATTAATGAAGCAGAAATAGATGTTTTTCTGGAACTCTCTTGCTTTTTCCATGATCCAGCGGATGTTGGCAATTTCGTCTCTGGTTCCTCTGCCTTTTCTAAGACCAGCTTGAACATCAGGAAGTTCATGGTTCATATATTGCTGAAGCCTGGCTTGGAGAATTTTGAGCATTACTTTACTAGCATGTGAGATGAGTGCAATTGTGTGGTAGTTTGAGCATTCTTTGGAATTGCTTTTCTTTGGGATTGGAATGAAAACTGACATTTTCCTGTCCTGTGGCCACTGCTGAGTTTTCCAAATTTGCTGGCATGTTGAGTGCAGCACTTTCACAGCATCATCTTTCAGGATTTGAAACAGCTCAACTGGAATTCCATCACCTCCACTAGCTTTGTTCGTCATGATGCTTTCTAAGGCCCACTTGACTTCACATTCCAGGATGTCTGGCTCTAGGTGAGTGAAGACACCATCGTGATTCTCTGTCATGAAGATCTTTCTTGTACAGTTCTTCTGTGTATTCCTGCCACCTCTTCTTAATATCTTCTGCTTCTGTTAGGTCCCAACCATTTCTGCCCTTTATCGAGCCCATCTTTGCATGAAATTTTCCCTTGGTATGTCTAATTTTCTTGAAGAGATCTCTAGTCTTTCCCATTCTGTTGTTTTCCTCTATTTCTTATCTCTCCTTGCTATTCTTTGGAACTCTGCATTCAGAGGCTTATATCTTTCCTTTTCTCCTTTGCTTTTCGCTTCTCTTCTTTCCACAGCTATTTGTAAGGCCTCCTCAGACAGCCATTTTGCTTTTTGGCATTTCTTTTGCACGGGGTTGGTCTTGATCCCTGTCTCCTGTACAATGTCACGAACCTCTGTCCGTAGTTCATCAGGCACTCTATCTATCAGATCTAGTCCCTTAAATCTATTTCTCACTTCCACTGTATAATCATAAAGGATTTGATTTAGGTCATACCTGAATGGTCTAGTGGTTTTCCCTACTTTCTTCAATTTAAGTCTGCATTTGGCAATAAGGAGTTCATGATCTGAGCCACAGTCAGCTCCTGGTCTTGATCTTGTTGACTGTATAGAGATTCTTCATCTTTGGCTGCAAAAAATATAATCAATCTGATTTCGGTGTTGACCATCTAGTGATGTCCATGTGTAGAGTCTTCTCTTGTGTTGTTGGAAGAGGGTGTTTGCTATGACCAGTGCATTTTCCTGGCAAAACTCTCTTAGCCTTTGCCCTTCTTCATTCCGTACTCCAAGGTCAAAATTTGCCTGTTACTCCAGGTGTTTCTTGACTTCCTACTTTTGCATTCCAGTCTTCTATAATGAAAAGGACATCTTTTTTGGGTGTTAGTTCTAAAAGGTCTTGTAGGTCTTCATAGAACCGTTCAATGCCAGCTTCTTCAGCATTACTGGTTGGGGCATAGACTTGGATTACTGTAATATTGAATGGTTTTCTTTGGAAACGAACAGAGATCATTCTGTCGTTTATGAGATTGCTTCCAAGTACTGCATTTTGTACTCGTTTGTTGACCATGATGGCTACTCCATTTCTATTGAGGGATTCCTGCCCACAGTAGTAGATATAATGGTCATATGAGTTAAATTCACCCATTCCAGTCCATTTTAGTTCACTGATTCCTAGAATGTTGACGTTCACTCTTGCCATGTCCTGTTTGACCACTTCCAATTTGCCTTGATTCATGGACCTGACATTCCAGGTTCCTATGCAATATTTCTCTTTACAGCATCGGACCTTGCTTCTATCACCAGTCACATCCACAACTGGGTATTCTTTTTGCTTTGGCTCCATCCCTTCATTTTTCCTGGAGTTATTTGTCTACTGATCTCTAGTAGCATATTGGGCACCTACTGACCTGGGGAGTTCCTCTTTCATTATCCTATCATTTTGCCTTTTCATACTGTTCATGGGGTTCTCAAGGCAAGAATACTGAAGTGGTTTGCCATTCCCTTCTCCAGTGGACCACATTCTGTCAGCCCTCTCAACCATGACCCACCCGTCTTGGGTGGCCCTACGACAGACTGGTTCCAAATAGGAAAAGGAGTACAATAAGGCTGCATATTGTCACCCTGCTTATTTAACTTCTATGCAGAGTACATCATGAGAAATGCTGGGCTGGAAGAGGCACAAGCTGGAATCAAGATTGCTGGGAGAGATATCAATAACCTCAGATATGCAGATGACACCACCCTTATGGCAGAAAGGGAAGAGGAACTAAACACCTTCTTGATGAAAGTGAACGTGGAGAGTGAAAAAGTTGGCTTATAACTCAACATTCAGAAAATGAAGATCATGGCACCCAGTCCCATCACTTCATAGGACATAGATGGGGAAACAGTGGAAACAGTGTCAGACTTTATTTTTGGGGAGGCTCCAAAATCACTGCAGATGGTGACTGCACCCATGAAATTAAAAGACACTTACTCCTTGGAAGGAAAGTTATGACCAACCTAGATAGAATATTCAAAAGCAGAGACATTACTTTGCCAACAAAGGTCCTTCTAGTCAAGGTTATGGTTTTTCCTGTGGTCATGTATGGATGTGAGAGTTGGACTGTGAAGAAGGCTGAGCGCCAAAGAATTGATGCTTTTGAACTGTGGTGTTGGAGAAGACTCTTTAGAGTCCCTTGAACTGCAAGGAGATCCAACCAGTCCATTTTGAAGGAGATCAGCCCTGGGATTTCTTTGGAAGGAATGATGCTAAAGCTGAAACTCCAGTACTTTGGCCACCTCATGTGAAGAGTTGATTCATTGGAAAAGACTCTGATGCTGGGCGGGATTGGGGGCAAGAGGAGAAGGGGACGACAGAGGATGAGATGGCTGGATGGCATCACTGACTCAATGGACATGTCCAGGAGTTGGTAATGGACAGGGACGCCTGGCGTGCTGGGCTTCATGGGGTCGCAAAGTTTGGACACGACTGAGCGACTGAACTCACTAAACTGAAGTGAATTATTATTTTATGCATTTATATTGTTAAAAATAGGTTACAAACCAAAATGCAATAATACTATCTTTCATACTTACCTGTACAGTTAGTTTTACCAGTGTCCTTCATTTTCTCATATGGTTTCAGGCTACTTTCTGGTGTCCTTTCCTTTTAGTCTAATGGACTGCCTGCACACTTATTGTAGGGCAAGTCTGTTAGTAACAAACATTTTCAGGTTTTGTTAATTCTGGAAATGTCTAATTTCCCCCTTATTCCTGAAGGATAGTTTTGTAGATGTAGAGTTATTTATTGGTTGACAGTTTTTTTTTTTTTTCTTTCAGGATTTTAAATATGTCAGCCCACTGCCTTCTGACTTCCATGTTTGCTGGTGAAAAATTACTTATTAATTTAATTGAGGCTTCACATGAGGCTCAGTGGTAAAGAACCCACTTGACAATGCAGAAGATGTGGATTCAATCCCTGGGTCTGGAAGATCTTTTGGAGAAGGGAATGGCAATAGATTATAGTATTCCTGCCTGGGAAATCCCATGGACAGAGGAACCTGGCAGGCTACAGTCCATAGGGTCACAAAGAGTTGGACACGACTTAATGACTAAACCACCACCAATCTTATTGAGGATCCCTTGTGTAATATTCATCACTTTTCCCTTGCTGCTTTCTTGATTTTCTTTTATCTTTAGCATTCCACACTTGACTATAATGCATTGCAGCACAGGTCTCCTTGAGTTTATCCTGTGTGAAGTTCATTGAGTTTCTTGGATGTATAATTTTTTATAAAAGTTGGGGCCATTAATTCTGAACAACTCTTTTGTCTGCTTTCTATCTCTTCTTCTGGAACTCCCATTATGCATATGTTAGTACATGAGAGAGTATCTCACAGGTCCCTCAGGCTCTGTTCATTTTTCTTTGTTCTTTTTTCTTTCTGATCCTTTCTGACCAATACAATGGTCTTATCTTTATACTCACTGATTCTTTCTTTTTCCTGCTCAAATCTGCCATTGAACTCTTCTAGTGAATTATTCCACTATGGTAGTCTTCACCTCCAGAGTTTGTTTCATTCCTTTAAAAATTTTCTTCTAATTGACATTACATATTTCTTCAACACTTTACATGTACATTTTGGACAAAATTATTTACAGTAACCAAAATATGAAAATGATCAAAATAACCATCAGTGGACAAAGGGATAAATTTGCAGTATATGTATAAAATAGAATATTATTTAATAAAATAAAAATAAAATAAAATGCTGCTACTGATATTCATTTGGGTGAAACTTTAAAACATTATGCCAAGTAAAAGAAACCAGACATAAAAAATCACATTTTATATGATTCCATTTATATAAAATATCCAGAATAGGGAAGTTCATGGAAACAGAAAGCAGGTTAGTGGTTACCATTAAGTGGTGGAGTTTGTAATGGGGAGCAACTACTTAATGAATACAAGGTGTTCCTCTGAAGTAATGAAAAGTTTTGAAACTAGAAAGGGGGGATAATTACACAACATTGTGAATTCACTAAATGCAATTGAATGTACACTTTAAAATGGTCAATTGTATGTTATGTGGCTTTTACTTCAATTTTTAAAAAAATATTAAAAATCCAAAACATACTATTGAACTTAAAGAGATGAACGTAACCCAAAATTGTGGAATACATGGTCTTTTTAGGTAAGCATGGAACATTTACCAAAACTGACCATATGCTGGACCATAAAGTGAGCCCACAGCGAGTTAAACTAGAAACCAGATTTTAAAAGACCAATAAAATAGACTTAAAATTAATCCATTCACTTTTAAATTAAAAACTTCTATATAAAACGTCATAGTCTTTTATGGGTGATGTGCAATCTTATATGCCTGATTCACACCAAACTTCACCATTTCCCAAATCCTCCATCACTTTTTTTGTTCCAGATCTTTACCTATTTACAAATCTTTTTTCCCCTGTGTGTGTCCTGCCCTACCTTTCTGCTTCATGAATTTATCCTCATATTTAAGATAAGATCATCTTTCGTGAAGTCTTTGCTGGCATCTCCTGGGAGAATTTGACATTCTCATGCCTATATTTTCTCAACATTTTCTTCATTTCTTATCATAATATTTATGGCATATTACAATAATTTATGTGTTTGTCTCTTTTCTAAATAGCTCTTTGCCTTAGGGTTTTTCTTATTTACCTTTGTTCTCTACTGTAATTGACAATAAATAGACATTAAATTGATGCCTTCAAACTATGGTGCTGGAGAAGACTCCTGAGAGTCCCTTGGACAGCAAGGCCATCAAACCAGTCACTCTTAAGGGAAATCAACCTTGAACACTCGGAAGGACTAATGCTGAAGCTGAAACTCCAGTAGTTTAGTCATCTGATGTGAACAGCTGATGCATTGGAAAAAGTCCCTGATGTTGGGAAAGATTGAGGGCAGAAGGAGAAGAGGGCATCAGAGGATGAGATGGCTGGATGGCATCATCAATACAATGGATATAAACTTGGCAAACTTTGGGAGATGATGAGGGACAGAGTGGCCTGGCATGCTACAGCCCCTGGGGTCACAAAGCATCAGACACGACTGGGTGGCTGAAAAACAGCAACATGACATTCAATAAATTTTTGGTTGATCAAAATGGATGCATTGATATTGTAACCTCTGAAACTGGTCCCCAAACTGAGGAATGTTATCTAATATTAATATCTACATATTTTCAAATGACTGGATTTTCTGGCAGGATGAAAAATCCCATCAGAGTTAAGAATTATAAAATTATTATTAATAAAAAAACAGGAATAGGTAAAAAAAAAGTTTTTAAAAAAGGAAATAAAGTTTAAAAATGTTCTCTGACATGCAAAAGGAATGAAAAAGAAGAGGACTGGGAAAGGCAATAATTGAGCAGTATCTTAAATATTATGTAAGATAAGGAGTAGTTATTCGGGACTATTTAGTAGTTTAAGCCTTGGATGAGAAAATACTAGAATAATTCCCCTGCAGTTAATCTAACTGCTAACTGCTAAGTCACTTCGGTCGTGTCCGACTCTGTGCGACCCCATAGACGGCAGCCCGCCAGACTCCTCCTTCCCTGGGATTCTCCATGGATCCATCTAAATCCAAGCCTTGGATCAACCTGGAAAATCATTTCAATGTGCTTTGAGTAAAATCATGTTACAAAATCAACTCAAGAGATGTTGGCATGCCACTTATTACTAATTATCCCAAAACCAAAACAAAATACCCTAATTTTATGTCAGAAAAGAATACTGTTCTGCTCACTATGGCGTTTGTTATCAATTATATTGCCTCTAATGTCTGCTTTCACTAATCTATCCTATACACAGTACATTTCCACAAAAAGAAATTACTTGTTTTGTCAATACTGTACTTCAAAATTTTCCGTGGTTCCCAAAAAGCCTCTAAAATTAAGTTTAAAAATATCATTTTGTAAAGTTTCTTGATGTTTTCTATGACTTCCTTGCTTGGATCAAACCAAAGGTATTTTATGACCCATAGTTTCTCATGCTTTCTAATCTCTTACTCATTGATTTTCTCCTTCTCTCTAAAACTGTTTTTTCTCTTTTGTTATATTTCATATTAAATATAAAGCTTTTAAACATTATCTTCCTAAGTGTAAAGCTTTGTTCTGATTTCAGACAGACTCAGGTCTATGTTCTCACTGTGCCACTTGAAAGTGAGCGAAGTCACAAGTTCTCTAGGATTTAGATTACTTGTAAAATCAGTCCATGGGATTTTTCAAGCAAGAATACTGGAGGGAGTTGCCATTTCTCTCTCTGGGGGATTTTCTGGCCCTGGGATTAAACCCATGTCTCCTGCATCTCCTGCATTTGCATGATTCTTTACCACTGAGCCACCTGAAAAGCCCCCAGATAGGAAAATACCAATGCATAACTGTACCCTTGGATAATCCTGTCCACCTGAAACTATCACAACATAGTTAATCAGCTATACTCCAATATAAAATAAAAAGTTAAAAAAGCAATAGTGTTTACAATAACACCCAAAAGCGAAATACTTATGTAAAATCTAACAAAATAGCTGTAGGATCTCTGGTAAGTAGAAGCCTACAAAACACAAATATAAAAAATAGGTGGAAGATGCTTTTTGCTATTTCCCAAGTGGTAATGCTTCTTTCATCAGAGAACACATGGAACTGGTAGTCTATGTCTAAGATTGGCTTAGAACATTCTGTTTTCACAAGTAAATTATAATTTATGTAACAGAAAGAAAAAAAAAATACTTGCAGTGTTTTTAATAGTGTACATTATACAAAATTATGAGAAATTTTGCAGACTTGGGACTTGGAGATTGTTGTTTAGTCACTCAGTTGTGTCCGACTCTTGTGACCCCAAGGACTATCATGGAGTGGGTTGCCATTTCCTTTACCAGGAGATCTTCGCAGCCCAGGGATTGAACCCACGAGTCCTGCATTGCAGGCAGATTCTTTACCACTGAGCCACCAGGGAAGCCCAGCTCTGAGCTGCCTGCACAGACCAGGAGGTCCTGGTAGAGCTGGCTTTGCAGTTTTCTGGATCCCAGTTTGGGGAGATCTCTGTCCCCTCAGGGGGTGTGGACAGTCTGCCCCTCAGCTCCTGGGTCCTGGCCCCTCACCTCTGTATGCAACTGCCCCAAACTAGAGAACAGAACTCTGAGGCCAAGCTGGGCACTGTGCCAGCACTGGGCATCGAGGGGGCTGGGACCAGAGGATATGCTGTGCATTCTCTGAACTTTTTCTCTTTTTGTCTGTTGGCAGATTTATTGCTTTTAACCAGATTGGCCTCATCCATGTTCATCTTGTCAGAGCTCTTCAAATTATGTGAAAAGTTATGCTGCAGAGCCCAGAAAGCCCAGAACCCTCAGGAAGATGTATAGTGGACCCTGACCCAAGTAAAGTACTTGGTACATAATAATAGATAGAATAATAGATGGTGCTTTTATTAGTACAAGGTGGTGCTAGTGGTAAAGAATCTGCCTACCAATGCAGGAGATCTAAGAGACATGGGTTTGATCCCTGGGTCAGAAAGATCCCATAGAGAAGGGAATGGCAACCCACTCCAGTATTCTTGCCTGGGAAATTCCATGGGCAGAGGAACTTGATGTGGCGCTTCAAAGAGTCAGACATGACTGAGTGACTGAGCACACATTATTAACACAATTATTGCTATCATTATTTTTGATATGACCATTTTCTCTTTTAAATTCCCACAGCATTTGTATTTCTCTCTCTCTCTATGTGTATATCTATATATACCCTTTTCTCAATTATTTGTATACATATGTTAGCTGGCCACCTCATGCGAAGAGTTGACTCATTGGAAAAGACTCTGATGCTGGGAGGGATTGGAGGCAGGAGGAGAAGGGGACGACAGAGGATGAGATGGCTGGATGGCATCACTGACTCGATGGACGTGAGTCTGGGTGAACTCCGGGAGTTGGTGATGGACAGGGAGGCCTGACGTGCTGCGATTCACGGGGTTGCAAAGAGTCAGACACGACTGAGCGACTGAACTGAACTGAACTGAACTGAACTGAACTGTTAGCCTCTCTGCTCATTTTGTAATTTTCTTGATATTAGGGTTTGAGTCTCAATCTCTCTGTCCACTAATCAGTCTTCCCCACTTCTTGACACAGAATAATTCAATAATTTTGTGTTGAAAAAAATAATTATGTGTTGAGTTTGATAACATATTTTAAATACCTAGTATATACTTAAGAAATAAGATAAACTATAACTGTATTTGTAGTCAACATCATAGTAAGTAACAAGAATAGCTGTGAAAGCTCTTGGTTTTCCTGGTCCTTTCATATTGCAGGATAGTAATGCCCTAGTGATATTGACATATTCTTTTGGTCTACTAGAGTGCTCTCAAGTTGATAAAATTATCCAAGATTAAAACACTAAAGGATAAAAATTTATTTTACTGTTCTTTCTGATTCACTTCCACACTTATTCGTATCCAGTGGGTTTATGTTTAAGCCACCTCCTTTGAGAGGTCCACAGCATGTTTATATTATTTCATCACTTGTAATATTATAGATATTAGTATTAATATATTATAATAATACATTATAGATATAGACCATATATATATAATACACTATAGATATATGGTCTATAATATAAACAGATAGTCCCATGGCAAGTCTACTTCATAGCAAGTAGAAGGGGAAAAAGTGGAAGCAGTGACAAATTTTATTTTCTTAGACTCCAAAATCACTGTGGAAGGTGACTGCAGCCATGAAATTAAAAGATACTTGCTCTTTGAAATGAAAGCTATGACAAATCTAGATAGCTTATTGAAAAGCAGAGACATCACTTTGCTGACAAAGGTCTGTATAGTCAAAGCTATGGTTTTTCCAGCAGTCATATGTGGATGAGAGTGTGGGACCATACAGAAGGCTGAGTGCCTAAGAATTGATGGTTTCGAATTGTGGTGCTGGATAAGACTCTTGAGAGTCCCTTGGACTGCAAGATCAAATCAGTCAGTCCTAATCGAAATCAACCCTGAATATTCACTGGAAGGACCAATGCTGAATGTCCCCTGATGTCAAGAACCAACACATTGGAAACGACCCTGATGCTGGGAAGGATTGAGGGCAAGAGGAGAAGGGGCAACAGAGGATGAGATGGTTGGATGGTATCATCAACTCAAGGGTCATGAGTTTGAGCAAACTCTGGTGGAGAGAGGACAGAGGAGACTGGTGTGCTGCAGTTATGGAGTCACAAACAGTTGGACACAACTTAGCAACCAAACAACAAACATTATAGACTTACTCATTTATTTTCTACTTCTTGACCCTAGAATATACCTCTGTATTCCTAGCATTTAGAGGAGTATCTGGATTGTGATAGGCATTCAAAAAGTATGATTTTTTTAAATTATGAATGAATGAATGAAAATTCTGCACGTATGCTTTTTTGCTATATAAGAAAACTTAAGAATCAGTACAGTAATTCAAGAGACTGTAATTTTAATTACAAAAAAGAAGAAGAAATCAAGGTGGTCATTACAAAGTCATCTAGATAAATTTTCTAGCTAGTAATACCAATCAGTTCTTACTGGTTTTATTTGTTTAAATTTTTATTAAAAATTAATATAATTAATTTAATAAAGTCTGTTGCTCTTTTCTTTCTGTTAATCAGATTTAAAAATTGAAATAGCATCATGACTTCTAAATTAGTGCTAGTTACCTGCTCAAAATATTTGAATTTAGTGCTATGGTTTAAGGGTGAAAATGAAGATGGAAGGATATCTAACTAGAAACTGACACTTGTTTAGCCCTCATGAATGGAGTCACTTATGTGATCCTCTTCAGCACTAGACTTTACTGGGGAGTAACTGCAGGATGAACACTTCTAGAGGAGTAAGGAAATAGGAACTTCCTTTAGAAGTACACTCTGAATTTAGTTGCAAAAACTGCAAAGTCAATAGCAAAGGACAAGTCTACTGACAGAGATAAAGAATTGGGAAGGCTGATGGAATCTATCATAACTCAGTATCCAGGGTGGATAAATATGTTCAGGAAAGAATGAGGGTTTCAAATGTACTTGATCAAAGAGGAATAGAGTATGATGTTTTGCTGGTTATGAACAATGCATATCACACATTTTTGTGTGATAATCTATTTACTGAATAAACCTTATAATTTCTGCTTTGAAATTGAGCCCAGAGTAGAAAAGGGCTCTCCAACAGGATCAAGCTGCCTTACCATTCCAGTTTTATTATGCTCAAAATGCTGGCAATAAATAAAAACTTATAGGGAGCATCTGGAAGGCCCCAAAAGAAAAATCATAATGCTAAGATACTGGAATAAAGTTATAATTTCCTTTGATTATAAATGTCCTCTCTTTTTGAAGCAGCATCTGGCCTCTACTGGGCTTTTTTAAGGATTAATCATGAGACAGTTAATGACTTGAGCTCTTCATCAAGAATGAGATGAGAGGGGCTTCCCTGGTGGCTCAGTGGTGAAGAGTCTGTCAATGCCGAAGACACAGGTTTGATCCCTCATCCAGGAAGATTCCACATCTGCTGAGCAGCTGGGCCCATGCACCGCAACTGCTGAGTCTATGCTCTAGAACTCAAGACCCACAACTACTGAGCCTATGTGCAGCTACTAACACACGCACACCTAGAGCCCGTGCTCCACAATAAGAAAAGTCATAGCAGTGAGATGTCCATGCCCTACAGCTGGAGAGTTGCCCCCACTTGCCACAACTAGAGGAAGCACTGGGTTTGAATTGAATGGTGGGTGTATATTAAAAAAAAAGAATGAGATCAGAATGTCAAAGGGCAGATGTGGTGAGGTCTTTTGTTTAGGAGAGATTGGCAGTGTATTTCTATTTATGGAACAAAGTTGCTTCATTTTTATTTTTATTTATTTTTTTATTTATTTATTTATTTTTTTTATTCTTCCAATTTTATTTTATTTTTAAACTTTACATAATTGTATTAGTTTTCCCAAATATCAAAATGAATCCGCCACAGGTATACATGTGTTCCCCATCCCGAACCCTCCTCCCTCCTCCCTCCCCATACCATCCCTCTGGGCCGTCCCAGTGCACCAGCCCCAAGCATCCAGCATCATGCATCGAACCTGGACTGGCAACTCGTTTCCTACATGATATTTTCCATGTTTCATTGCCATTCTCCCACATCTTCCCACCCTCTCCCTCTCCCACAGAGTCCATAAGACTGTTCTATACATCAGTGTCTCTTTTGCTGTCTCGTACACCGGGTTATTGTTACCATCTTTCTAAATTCCATATATATGTGTTAGTATACTGTATTTATGTTTTTCCTTCTGGCTTACTTCACTCTGTATAATAGGCTCCAGTTTCATCCACCTCATTTGAACTGATTCAAATGTATTCTTTTTAATGGCTGAGTAATACTCCATTGTGTATATGTACCACTGCTTTCTTTATCCATTCATTTGCTGATGGACATCTAGGTTGCTTCCACGTCTTGGCTATTATAAACAGTGCTGCGATGAACATTGGGGTACACGTGTCTCTTTCCCTTCTGGTTTCCTCAGTGTGTATGCCCAGCAGTGGGGTTGCTGGATCAAAAGGCAGTTCTATTTCCAGTTTTTTAAGGAATCTCCACACTGTTCTCCATAGTGGCTGTACTAGTTTGCATTCCCACCAACAGTGTAAGAGGGTTCCCTTTTCTCCACACCCTCTCCAGCATTTATTATTTGTAGACTTTTGGATCGCAGCCATTCTGACTGGTGTGAAATGGTACCTCATAGTGGTTTTGATTTGCATTTCTCTGATAATGAGTGATGTTGAGCATCTTTTCATGTGTTTGTTAGCCATCTGTATGTCTTTTTTGGAGAAATGTCTATTTAGTTCTTTGGCCCATTTTTTGATTGGGTCGTTTATTTTTCTGGAGTTGAGCTGTAGGAGTTGCTTGTATATTTTTGAGATTAGTTGTTTGTCGGTTGCTTCATTTGCTATTATTTTCTCCCATTCTGAAGGCTGTCTTTTCACCTTGCTAATAGTTTCCTTTGATGTGCAGAAGCTTTTAAGGTTAATTAGGTCCCATTTGTTTATTTTTGCTTTTATTTCCAATATTCTGGGAGGTGGGTCATAGAGGATCCTGCTGTGATGTATGTCGGAGAGTGTTTTGCCTATGTTCTCCTCTAGGAGTTTTATAGTTTCTGGTCTTACGTTTAGATCTTTAATCCATTTTGAGTTTATTTTTGTGTATGGTGTTAGAAAGTGGTCCAGTTTCATTCTTTTACAAGTGGTTGACCAGATTTCCCAGCACCACTTGTTAAAGAGATTGTCTTTAATCCATTGTATATTCTTGCCTCCTTTGTCGAAGATAAGGTGTCCATATGTGCGTGGATTTATCTCTGGGCTTTCTATTTTATTCCATTGATCAATATTTCTGTCTTTGTGCCAGTACCATACTGTCTTGATAACTGTGGCTTTGTAGTAGAGCCTGAAGTCAGGTAAGTTGATTCCTCCAGTTCCATTCTTCTTTCTCAAGATCGCTTTGGCTATTCGAGGTTTTTTGTATTTCCATACAAATTGTGAAATTATTTGTTCTAGCTCTGTGAAGAATACTGTTGGTAGCTTGATAGGGATTGCGTTGAATCTATAAATTGCTTTGGGTAGTATACTCATTTTCACTATATTGATTCTTCCAATCCATGAACATGGTATATTTCTCCATCTATTACTGTCCTCTTTGATTTCTTTCACCAGTGTTTTATAGTTTTCTATATATAGGTCTTTAGTTTCTTTAGGTAGATATATTCCTAAGTATTTTATTCTTTCCGTTGCAATGGTGAATGGAATTGTTTCCTTAATTTCTCTTTCTGTTTTCTCATTATTAGTGTATAGGAATGCAAGGGATTTCTGTGTGTTGATTTTATATCCTGCAACTTTACTGTAGTCATTGATTATTTCTAGTAATTTTCTGGTGGACTCTTTAGGGTTTTCTATGTAGAGGATCATGTCATCTGCAAATAGTGAGAGTTTTACTTCTTCTTTTCCAATTTGGATTCCTTTTATTTCTTTTTCTGCTCTGATTGCTGTGGCCAAAACTTCCAAAACTATGTTGAATAGTAATGGTGAAAGTGGGCACCCTTGTCTTGTTCCTGACTTTAGAGGAAATGCTTTCAATTTTTCACCATTGAGGATAATGTTTGCTGTGGGTTTGTCATATACAGCTTTTATTATGTTGAGGTATGTTCCTTCTATTCCTGCTTTCTGGAGAGTTTTTATCATAAATGGATGTTGAATTTTGTCAAAGGCTTTCTCTGCATCTATTGAGATAATCATATGGTTTTTATTTTTCAATTTGTTAATGTGGTGTATTACATTGATTGATTTGCGGATATTGAAGAATCCTTGCATCCCTGGGATAAAGCCCACTTGATCATGGTGTATGATCTTTTTAATGTGTTGTTGGATTCTGATTGCTAGAATTTTGTTAAGGATTTTTGCATCTATGTTCATCAGTGATATTGGCCTGTAGTTTTCTTTTTTTGTGGGATCTTTATCACGTTTTGGTATTAGGGTGATGGTGGCCTCATAGAATGAGTTTGGAAGTTTACCTTCCTCTGCAATTTTCTGGAAGAGTTTGAGCAGGATAGGTGTGAGCTCTCCTCTAAATTTTTGGTAGAATTCAGCTGTGAAGCCGTCTGGACCAGGGCTTTTGTTTGCTGGAAGATTTTTGATTACAGTTTCAATTTCCATGCTTGTGATGGGTCTGTTAAGATTTTCTATTTCTTCCTGGTCCAGTTTTGGAAAGTTGTACTTTTCTAAGAATTTGTCCATTTCTTCCACGTTGTCCATTTTATTGGCATATAATTGTTGATAGTAGTCTCTTATGATCCTTTGTATTTCTGTGTTGTCTGTTGTGATCTCTCCATTTTCGTTTCTAATTTTGTTGATTTGATTTTTCTCCCTTTGTTTCTTGATGAGTCTGGCTAATGGTTTGTCAATTTTATTTATCCTTTCAAAGAACCAGCTTTTGGTTTTGTTGATTTTTGCTATGGTCTCTTTTGTTTCTTTTGCATTTATTTCTGCTCTAATTTTTAAGATTTCTTTCCTTCTACTAACCCTGGGGTTCTTCATTTCTTCCTTTTCTAGTTGCTTTAGGTGTAGAGTTAGGTTATTTATTTGACTTTTTTCTTGTTTCTTGAGGTGTGCCTGTATTGCTATGAACTTTCCCCTTAGGACTGCTTTTACCGTGTCCCACAGGTTTTGGGTTGTTGTGTTTTCATTTTCATTCGTTTCTATGCAGATTTTGATTTCTTTTTTGATTTCTTCTGTGATTTGTTGGTTATTCAGCAGCGTGTTGTTCAGCCTCCATATGTTGGAATTTTTAATAGTTTTTCTCCTGTAATTGAGATCTAATCTTACTGCATTGTGGTCAGAAAAAATGCTTGGAATGATTTCTATTTTTTTGAATTTACCAAGGCTAGCTTTATGGCCCAGGATGTGATCTATCCTGGAGAAGGTTCCATGTGCGCTTGAGAAAAAGGTGAAATTCATTGTTTTGGGATGAAATGACCTATAGATATCAATTAGGTCTAACTGGTCTATTGTATCGTTTAAAGTTTGTGTTTCCTTGTTAATTTTCTGTTTAGTTGATCTATCCATAGGTGTAAGTGGGGTATTAAAGTCTCCCACTATTATTGTGTTATTGTTAATTTCTCCTTTCATACTTGTTAGCATTTGTCTTACGTACTGTGGTGCTCCCGTGTTGGGTGCATATATGTTTATAATTGTTATATCTTCTTCTTGGATTGATCCTTTGATCATTATGTAGTGACCTTCTTTGTCTCTTTTCACCGCCTTTGTTTTAAAGTCTATTTTATCTGATATGAGTATTGCTACTCCTGCTTTCTTTTGGTCCCTATTTGCATGGAAAATCTTTTTCCAGCCCTTCACTTTCAGTCTGTATGTGTCCCCTGTTTTGAGGTGGGTCTCTTGTAGACAACATATGTAGGGGTCTTGTTTTTGTATCCATTCAGCCAGTCTTTGTCTTTTGGTTGGGGCATTCAACCCATTTACATTTAAGGTAATTACTGATAAGTATGTTCCCGTTGCCATTTACTTTATTGTTTTGGGTGCGAGTTTATACACCGTTTTTGTGTTTCCTGTCTAGAGAATATCCTTTAGTATTTGTTGGAGAGCTGGTTTGGTGGTGCAGAATTCTCTCAGCTTTTGCTTGTCTGAAAAGCTTTTGATTTCTCCTTCATACTTGAATGAGATCCTTGCTGGGTACAATAATCTGGGCTGTAGGTTATTTTCTTTCATCATTTTAAGTATGTCTTGCCATTCCCTCCTGGCTTGAAGAGTTTCTATTGAAAGATCAGCTGTTATCCTTATGGGAATTCCCTTGTGTGTTATTTGTTGTTTTTCCCTTGCTGCTTTTAATATTTGTTCTTTGTGTTTGATCTTTGTTAATTTGATTAATATGTGTCTTGGGGTGTTTCTCCTTGGGTTTATCCTGTTTGGTACTCTCTGGGTTTCTTGGACTTGGGTGATTATTTCCTTCCCCATTTTAGGGAAGTTTTCCACTATTATCTCCTCAAGTATTTTCTCATGGTCTTTCTTTTTGTCTTCTTCTTCTGGAACCCCTATGATTCGAATGTTGTAGCGTTTAATATTGTCCTGGAGGTCTCTGAGATTGTCCTCATTTCTTTTAATTCGTTTTTCTTTTATCCTCTCTGATTCATTTATTTCTACCATTCTATCTTCTAATTCACTAATCCTGTCTTCTGCCTCTGTTATTCTACTATTTGTTGCCTCCAGAGTGTTTTTAATTTCACTTATTGCATTATTCATTATATATTGACTCTTTTTTATTTCTTCTAGGTCCTTGTTAAACCTTTCTTGCATCTTCTCAATCCTTGTCTCCAGGCTATTTATCTGTGATTCCATTTTAGTTTCAAGATTTTGGATCAATTTCACTATCATTATTCAGAATTCTTTATCAGGTAGATTCCCTATCTCTTCCTCTTTTGTTTGGTTTGGTGGGCATTTATCCTGTTCCTTTATCTGCTGAGTATTCCTCTGTCTCTTCATCTTGTTTAAATTGCTGAGTTTGGGGTGTCCTTTCTGTATTCTGGAAGTTTGTGGAGTTCTCTTTATTATGGCGTTTCCTCACTGTGTGTGGGTTTGTACAGGTGGCTTGTCAAGGTTTCCTGGTTAGGGAAGCTTGTGTCGGTGTTCTGGTGGGTGGAGCTGTATTTCTTCTCTCTGGAGTGCAATGAAATGTCCAGTAATGAGTTATGAGATGTCTATAGTTTTGGGGTGACTTTGGGCAGCCTGTATCTTGAAGCTCAGGACTGTGTTCCTTTGTTGCTGGAGAATTTGCTTGGTATGTCTTGCCCTGGAACTTATTGGCCCTTGTGTGGTGCTTGGTTTCAGTGTCGGTATGGAGGCATTTGATGAGCTCCTGTCAATGAATGTTCCTTGGAGTCAGGAGTTCCCTGGAGTCAGGGTTTGGACTTAAGTCTCCTGCTTCCGATTATCGGTCTTATTTTTACAGTAGTTTCAAAACTTCTCCTTCTATACAGCACCATTGATAAAACATCTACATTAAAGATGATAAGTTTCTCTACAGTGAGGGTCACTCAGAGAGGTTCACAGGGTTACATGGAGAAGAGAAGAGGGAGGAGGGAGTTAGAGGTGACCCAAATGAGATGAGGTGAATCAATAGTGGAGAGAGTGGGCTAGCCAGTAGTCACTTCCTTATGTGCACTCCACAACTGGACCACTCAGAGATGTTCACGGGGTTATACAGAGAAGAGAAGAAGGAGGAAGGTAACAGAGGTGGCCAGAAGGATAAAAGGGGGAATGAAAAGGAGGGAGACAGATCCAGCCAGTAATCAGTTCCCTAAGTGTTCTCCACCGTCTGGAACACACAGAAATTCACAGAGTTGGGTAGAGTAGAGAGGGGTTAGGGAGGAGACACAGGCGACCTGGTGGAGAAAAAGGAGGGTCCAAAGGGAGAGAGAGCAGTCAAGCCAGTAATCTCACTCCCTAGTGAAAAATGGGTCCTGAAGATTGGGTCCTTAAAGGTACAAAATTGGTAACAAATACATAAAAGCAAAAATTAAAAATCTAGAGTAGAGTTTGGAATTTCAAAAATAC
Organism: Bos javanicus; assembly: GCF_032452875.1. NCBI lineage: Eukaryota > Metazoa > Chordata > Mammalia > Artiodactyla > Bovidae > Bos > Bos javanicus. Next base: position 93,514,817 of record NC_083872.1, read on the forward strand.
GATGTTAAAGAAAAGAAGAAGGAAAAGAAAGAGAGAAAGAACGAACAAACAAAAACAAACAAGGTCGCGAAAATTATAAAGAAAGTACAGGTACAAAATTGATAACTAATACCAGAAAGTGAAAATTAAAAATCTAGAGTAGAGTTTGGAATTTCAAAAATACGATGTTAAAGAAAAGAAGAAGGAAAAGAAAGAGAGAAAGAACGAACAAACAAAAACAAACAAAGTCGCGAAAATTATAAAGAAAGTACAGGTACAAAATTGATAACTAATACCAGAGAGCGAAAATTAAAAATCTAGAGTATAGTTTGGAATTTCAAAAATACGATGTTAAAGAAAAGAAGAAGGAAAAGAAAGAGAGAAAAAATGAACAAACAAAAACAAACAAGGTTGCGAAAATTATAAAGAAAGTACAGGTACAAAATTGATAACTAATACCAGAAAGCAAAAATTAAAAATCTAGAGTAGAGTTTGGAATTTCAAAAATACAATGTTAAAAAAAAAAAAAAAAAGAAAAGAAAAATAAAGAGAGAAAACAAACAAACAAATACGAACAATGTCACAAAAATTATAAAGAAAATACAGGTACAAAATTGATATCAAATACCAAAAAGCATAAATTGAAAATCTAGAGTAAAGTTTGGAATTTCAGATATACAATGTTATATAAAAGAAGAAGAGAAAGAAACAGAGAAGAAGAAGAAAAAAGAAAAAAAAAATCACAGAAATTATATAAAAAAAAACTATAGGTACAAAATTGATAACATATACCAAAAAGCGAAAATTAAAAATCTAGAGTAGAGTTTGGAATTTCAAAAATACAATGTTAAAGAAAAGAAGAAAAAAACAAAAACCAACAACAACAACAAAAAAAAACAACTAGGTCAAAAAATTATAAAATATATATATATGAAGTTTGCTGAAGAAGAAAAAAATAGGGTCTTTTTTTTTTTTTGCAAAGTAATAGGTTATAAAAGTGAAAATTAAAGGAACAATAGAGGACTTAAAATTTTTTTTTTTTAATAAAAAAAAAAAAGAAAGAATGATCGTAAAAATAATAAAAATATATCTAGGACTTTTTTGTTTCTTTTTTTGTGGGTGTTGTGGGTTCAGTTCATTTTTGGCTAGTTCCTTGGTCAGATTTATATTTCTCAAGATCTATAGGCCCCTTCCTATGTAGTCCGTAGTAACCACAGGGTTTTGATCTATTGCCTGTAGCTTCCAAGGCGTTTCCCTCTGTTATATCTTCTTCTGTTTGCTAGTCTCTTCAGTATCTGGTTTCCGCCCTGACTCAAAGGGCACGGTGGAGGACACTTTTTTTTTTTTTTTTTTTTTAGGCTTACTTGTTCAGTCGCGCTGTGGGGAGGGAGGGAGGGAGGGTGCAAACAAATAACACTGGCGTGGGCTCGCAGTGCCTCAGCCACCCTGGGTCTGCCCCCCGCTCACGGCGCGTGTAGCCTCCCTGTCCACACTGCTCGGACTCTAGGTTGTTCCGCCGGGAACAATCCGAGGCTGGCCCTGGGCTGCATGCACCTCCCAGGTCCAAGCCGCTCAGGTTCAGGCACTCGGGTAGTCCTCAGAGGCGCAGACTCAGTTGGGCCTGCGTTTTGTACTCTTCCCAGGTCCGCGCGCCAATTTGCTCTTCCCAGGCGAGCGCCAATGCTGCGACTTATCGCCTCCCCGCCACTCGGTTATCTGGATGTAAAACCAGCGCACCTTCTCAGGCAGATGTTGACCGTCCAGACCCCCAAGAAGTTTTAGTTAGCAAAGAAGCCTGCTTACAATTTTATAGATAATGTCTCTCTGGGGCTGCGATTGCCCCCTTCCGGCTCTGGCTGCCTGTCACCGGAGGGGGAAGATCTGCAGCCGGCTATCTCTGTTCAGTCCTTTGTTCCGTGCGCGGGCCTGGCGGTCTTAGGTTAGGGCTGGCTTTTCGCGTGGTAGGTATCCCACAGTCTGGTTTGCTAGCCCAAATTATTTCGCTCAGATAGCGCTCAGGGTATTCAGGCCAGATTCTTACTCTCAGCGATGCAGCCCATGCTGCGCCTCCCTGCCCAGCCCCGATTCGCTAATGGCGGATGCAGGCGTCTGCGCTGCTTCTCTGCTGGGGGAGTTACCGTAGGGCTCGCAATCTGCGAGTTTTAAATTGTTTATTTATTTTTTCTCCCTGTTATGTTGCCCTCTGTGCTTCCAAAGCTCGGCACAGATTCGGCAGTGAGAAGGTTTCCTGATGTTTGGAAACTTCTCTCTTTTTAAGATTCCCTTCCTGGGACGGAACTCCGTCCCTCCCTCTTTTGTCTCTTTTTTTTGTTTTTAATATTTTTTCCTACCTCCTTTTGAAGAGTTGGGTTGCTTTTCTGGGTGCCTGATGTCCTCTGCCGGCATTCAGAAGTTGTTTTGTGGAATTTACTCGACGTTTAAATGCTCTTTTGATGAATTTGTGGGGGAGAAAGTGTTCTCCCCGTTCTACTCCTCCGCCATCTTGGCTCCTCTCATTTTTAAATTTATGCCAGATTATACACTTTTCTGAGATTTAAATTCAGCATGACTAGTAAAAGAACTCACCTGCCAATGCAGGAGACATAAGGGATGTGGGTTCGATCCCTGGATCAGGAAGTTCCCCTGGAGGAGGGCATGGCAATCCACTCCAGTATTCTTGCCTGGGAAATCTCATGGATAGAAAAGCCTGTTGGCTACAGTTCATGGAGTCAAAAAGAGTTGGACACAACTGAAGGGACTTAGCATGCATGCATGCATAGAGGTGAAAATAGATACTGAGTACCAGGAAGAGTGGCTGGCTAGTACTGGACCTGGGATTTTTCCCAACAGGATCCATTTCTCACCCTCTCCTCACAGAAAGGCTTGTTGTTCAGTTGCTCAGCTGTGTCCAACTCTTTGTGATCCAATGGACTGCAGCATGCCAGGCTTCCCTGCCCTTCAGCAACTCCCAGAGCTTGCTCAAACTCATGTCCATTGAGTCAATGGTGCCATCCAACCATCTCATTCTCTGTTGTCCCCTTCTCTTGCCTTCAGTCTTTCCCAGCCTCAAGGTCTTCTCCAGTGAGTTGGCTTTTCACATCAGGTGGCCAAAGTATTGGAGCTTCAGCTCAGGCATTAGCCCTTCCAATGAATATTCAGGGTTGGTCTCCTTTAGGACTGACTGGTTGGATTTCCTTGCTATCCAAAGGACTCAGAAGAGTCATCTCCAACTCCACAGTTCAAAAGCATCAGTTCTTCAGCAGTCAGCTTTCTTTATGGTCCAACTGTCACATCCATACATGACCACTGGAAAACCATAGCTTAGACTAGATGGACCTTCATTGGCGAAATGATATCTCTGCTTTTTAATATGCTGTCTAGGTTGGTCATAGCTTTTCTTCCAAGGAGCAAGTATCTTTTAATTCCATGGCTGCAGTCACCATCAGCAGTGATTTTTGGAGCCCAAGAAAATAAAGTCTGTCACTGTTTCCATTGTTTCCCCACCTACTTGCCTTAAAGTGATGTGACCAGATGCCATAATCTTAGTTTTTTGAATGTTATTTCCTGGGAGTCCACATTAACTGGGTTCAAGTTCAGCCAATGGGTGTCCTTGGCAGGATATTGGTAACTGGAAGGAAAGGAAAGGCAAAGATGTTCTCATTTCTCTCTGCCTACAGTGTTATTTCTGGCAGCAGCTGCACTTCCTTAGCAACTTCTACTCTTACTAGATATTCCCACTGATGGAGCATTTGTAGGTAAAAATGGTCCCTAAGCTGTGACAACACATCCTCCCTTTGACCTACTAGTAGATTCCTTCTGTTCCTAATCTGTGAATTGTCTTACCATTTCCCACTGGGCTTCTCAGCTCTTTCCTCACCTGTGTAATCACTTCACTATATGCTATTTCTTCTGTTGGTTTTCTTGGAGAGACTTCCTATGGATAAAATAGCCATTGACAAAATATTCTAATACTCAGCAATGATTTTTACAGTGTAACCAGGGAAGATACTTGGACGATAAATGTAAGAAAAACTGATCAGACGTTGCTAAAAACTTACCATTTCTTTTTCTAGAAATAAAACTTATTTCTACAATCTTAGGCAGGGTACAAGATGGAAAGGTGTAGTTATATGATTATAACATGATTCAAGTAGAAATTTAAAAAGAATATTACAGAAATATGGATTTATACCTGCAAAAGTTAAAGTCACTTAATTCAAAAACATTCATTCAAGCACTTCCATTTTCTTTTGTTTATAATGATAGTCAATTTGATTAAAAAGCATTACATTCTTCATTTTTTGACATAATACAAGCCAAATAACTTTTTGAACTAATATTTGAAATGTTACTCTAGGCTGTATTGGGATTACACAGATAAATAATATACTATAAAACAGCAAGGTACATTATTGCTCTAATGAAGTACCCACAAAGCAAACACATTTTCTTGATTTTAGATAAAGATTTATGAATATAAAGTTTGTATATAATTTTATATTGTATTTCCTTCTAGATCAAGTAGAGAAGTAAAGACATAATATCTCTTTTGCCAAAAATCTTCCAATAGCTGGAAGAACATTTGTACTACCCCATGATTCTACTAGTTTCAAGGTCAGCAGATTTTTGTCTCCACTTTATTTTCTCTTAAATTTGACTGGATTTTTTTTTGCAGGTGGTGTGGTATACTGTATGTATAAAAATATCATATTTCTTTATTTTTTATGAACCATGTAGAGTATTAAAAGATACTTACCTTCCCACTGATTTAAAAAAGTGTCCAGAGGGCTGGAAGTGGGGAACAGTTGTCAGAGATGGAGTGAACCAAAGATTGGGCCTGAAGAAGGAGGCAATGCTAATGAGATCCGACTAATTGTTGCTTCAGCCCTAACATGTGAAGATGATTAGAAAGTCTAAGGGAGATAGCAGGAAACAAGGCATTCAGAAGAGAACATTTCCAGTTATCAATAGTATTAATTGTACCCTCATTTATGTACAATTAGTAATCATATTGGGCTTCCCAGGTGGCGCTAGTGGTAAAAACAAACAAACAAACAAACAAAAACCTGCCTGCCAGTTCAGGAGATGTAAGAGACATGGGTTCGATTCATGGGTCAGGAAGATCCCTTGGAGAAGGAAATGGCAACCTACTCCAATATTCTTGCTTGTAGAATCCCGTGGATGGAGGAGCCTGGCAGGCTATGGTCCATTGAGGAGCAGAAAGCTGGAAATGACTGAAACATCTTAGCACAGCACAGCAGAGTAATCATATTAAAAAAATAAATAAATTTTAAAAATAAGAATGATTTTTTATTTTTTATTTTAAATAATTCTATTTACGTAACTTTTAAAGTTGCATACTACTTCAGAATTTTACCTATTTATTATTTTTATTGATATATTTAAATTACCTCCTATTCTGAAGGTAGAATTCCCTGCAATTTGCAAAATGTATGAAAAAAAATAAAAGAAAGTTTATAAAAGTGTCAGAGAAACACTCCATTTCAAAATACATTGATTTAATGTGGGGTTTTTTTTTTTTTCTTTTTCTTTTTTTTTTTTTTTTTGCACTGCATGACTTGTGGGATCTCATTTCTCTGACCAGGGATCAAATCTGGGCCCTGGCAGTGAAAAAGCTGAGTCCTAATCACTGGACCACCAGGGAATTCCCCAAAATATCCTGATTCAGGAAATATATAGGAACTAAGTTCAAAACCAGTCTTTAGGAAGTGGCCAAGATGGTGGAAAGGGAAGACCCTGAACTCACCACCTCCTATAGATAGCAAAATTGCAACTATCTACAGAGCAACTATCTGTGAGAATGACATTAAAGATTAGCAGAAAAGATTTTCCACAACTAAAGTCATAATGAAATGGGTAGGAGATGTGAAAACATAATACAGTCAGGACCCCCACACCCATGTTGGATCACAAATGAGAGACATGTTATAATCATCCAAGCCCCACATGGGTTCCCCAGCCCAGGGAGCCTGCAGCAGGAAGACAAACTCCCAGAACATCTGAATTTGCAAACCAGTGGGACTTATGTCAGGAGAGCAGGAGGGCTATAAGAAACTGAGACTTCATTCTTAAAGGGCACATGCAAAATCTCACACACTTCAAGTCCCTGTGCAGGGGAGTAGTTTGAAAGAAGTCTGGGTCAGACCTGACAAAGGAACAAGACATAAATTCAGTAAAAGAACTAACTGAAGTGGAGATAAGCAAGCCTGAAAAGAATTCAAGGTCACAATCAGAAAGATGCTCATCAAACTGAGAAAAAAATGGATGAATATGGTGAAAATTTCAACAAAGAAAATATGAAGGACCAAATGGAGCTGAAGAATACAATATCTAAAATTTAAAAATACACTGGAATGTATCAGCAGTAAATTAAATGATACAAAGGAATAAATAAATGATCTGGAATACAGAGTAGTGTAAATCACCCAAGCTAAACAGAAAAGAGGATTTTAAATAGTGAGGACAGTTTTGAAAAACTTTTGGGACAACACCAAGCACACTAACATTTGCATTAAGGGGATCCCAGAAGGAGAAAAGAAAGAGCAAACAAACACAAAATATCTCAAGTAAAAAAGTCCAACTTATATCTAAAAACCCTTTTAAAAAAAGAACAAATAAAATCCAAGGTTAATAAAAGGAAAGATATAATAAAGATCAGAGTGGAAACAAATGAAACAGAGACTACAAAACAATAAAGACATTAATAAAACTTAGAGTTGGCTCTTTGAAAAGACAAACAAAATGGATAAAACTTTAGCCAGTTTAAAAAAGAGACAGAAAATGCCCAAATAAATAAAATCAGAAATGAAAGAAAAAACTTACAACCAACATCACAGAAATACCAAGGATTATAAGAGATTGGTATGAACAACTATATACCAATAAAATTAACAACTTGGCAAATGAAAAAAATTCTTATAAATGTACAATTTCCCAAGACTGAATCAGGAAGAAATAGAAAATATGAACAGATCAATTACCAGTAATAAAATTGAATTAATAATTTTTAAAAATTCCAACAAAATCCAAAACCAAACAGATTCACAGGTAAATTCTACAAAAGATTTAATGAAGAAATAACACCTATCTTTCTCAAACTGTTCCAAAAACTGAAGGCACAGGAACTTTCCAAAATTCTCTCTACAAGGCCAACAGCACCCTGATATCAAAACCAGAATAAGAAACCACAAAAAACAGAAAAATATAGGCCAATATAATTGATGACTATAGATGCAAAAATCCTCAACAAAATATTAGCAAATCAAATTCAAACTATATTAAAAGGATCATACACCATGATAAAGTAGAAATTATCTGGGGCATGCAAGAATGGTTCGATATCTGCAAATCAATCAATGTATTAATTGGATTAATAAACTAAAGGATAAAAATCAGATAATCAGTTCAATAAACATAAAGTCGCTCAGCTGTGTCTGACTCTTTGTGACCCCATGGACTGTAGCCTACAAGGCTCTTCCATCCATGGGATTTTCCAGGCAAGAATACTGGAGTGGGTTGCCATTTCCTTCTCCAGAGGATCTTCCCAACCCAGGGATCAAACCGAGGTCTCCCGCATTGTAGACAGATGCTTTACCATCTGAGCCACCAGGGATTACAGTTCAATAGATGTAGAAAATCTTTTGACCAAATTCAACATCCATTTATTAAAATAATTCTCAACAAAGTGGGTATAGAGGGAACATACCTCAACATAATAAGCACAACATATATATATATATATATATATATATATATATATATACACACATATATATATGTATACACACACACACACACACACAAAAGTGAAAGTTTCTCAGTTGTAGCCAACTCTTTGTGACCTCATGGATTATATAGCCTGCCAGGCTCCTCTGTCCATAGAATTCTCCAGGCAAGAATACTGGAATGGATAGCCGTTCCCTTCTCCAGGGGATCTTCCCAACCCAGGGATCGAATCTAGGTCTCCTGCATTGCAGGTAGATTCTTTACCATCTGAGCCACCAGAGAAACCCAAGAATACTGGAGTGGGAGCCTGCCCTTTTACCAGGGGATCTTCCCAATCCAGGGATCGAACTGGGGTCTTCTGCTGAAAACAGATTCTCTACCAGGTGAGCTACCAGGGAAACCCATATATATGGCAAGCACACAAGAACATCATACTCAATAGTGAAGAGATGAAAGCTTTTCCTCTAAGATCAGGAAGGATGCCCACTCTCAACACTTTTATTCAAGTTAGTATTGGAAATTTTAACCATAGAAATCATACAAGAAAAAATTGTATATTAGAAATATACAATCTGGAATGTGGATTAGAAAGTAAGAAATAAAAATGTCACTATTTACAGAAAGCATAATACTAAGTATAGAAAATCCTCTAAATTCCACCAAAAAAGCTATTAGAACTAATAAATGAATTCAGTAAAGTTGCAAGATACAAAATTAATATACAGATATCTGTTGCATCTCTATACACTAACAACAAATTATCAGAAAGAGCAATTAAGAAAGTCATCACATGAAAACTGCCTCAAAATAATAAAATACCTAGGAATAAATCTAACCAAAGAAATAAAAGACTTTTACTCTGAAAACTAAGGCATTGACTAAAGAAATCAAAAGCAACACAAAAATGGAAAGATGTCCCATGCTTGTGAACTGGAATAATTAATATTGTTAAAATGACAATACTATACAAGGCAATCTACATATTCAATGCAATTCATATCAAAAAGCCAAAGGCATTTTTCACAGAACTAGAAAAAATTATTCTAAAGTTTGTATGAAACCACAAAAGACTCCAAATAGCCAAAGAAATCTTGAAAGAAGAATAAACCTGGAGGCGTCAGGTCCTGAATACCAACTCTAATACAAAGCTACAATAATCAAAATAGTATGATGTTAGCACAACAATAGATACATGAGTAAGTGGAACAGAATAGAGAGACAAGAAATAGGCCTGTACTTATATTGTAGTTAGTCTACAGCAAAGGAGGCAAAAATATACAATGGGGAAAGTACAGCCTCTTCAAAAGAGGGGAAAACTAGATAGCCAGATGTAAAAGAAACAAATTGGACTTCTTTCTCACACTATTTACAAAAATAAACTTAAAAGTGGAGTGAAAACTTTAAGGTAAGACCTGAAATCATAGAACTCTCAGGAGAAAATATAGGCAATACTTTCTTTTATGTTGGTCTTAGGGGTATATTTTTGGATCTGTCTCCTCAGACAAGGGAAACAAAAGCAAAAATAAATAAATAGAATGACATCAAACTGAAAAACATTTGTAGAGCAAGAGAAGCTATCAATAAGGAGTAAAGGTAGTCTACTGAATGGGAGAAATATTTACAAACAATATATCTGGTAAGGGGTTACTATTCAAAAATGCAAAGAGTTAATACAATTAAACATCAGAAAAACAACCAACAAGATTGAAAAAAACTGGCAAAGGACCTCATGAGACATATTTTGCAACAAGACATATACATTACCAAAAGGCACATGAAAAGGTGCTCAGCATTACTAATCATCAAAGAAATGCAAATTAAAACTACACTGAGGTACCACCTCATACCTCTCAGAATGACTGCCATTAAAATATAACAAAGAACAAATGCTGGTGAAGATGCAGAGAAAGGTAACCCTTGTGCGGTGTTGGTAAGCTTATAAATTGGTGCAGCCAGTGTGGAAATCCGTAGTAATGTTCTTTAAAAATATTAAAAACTAGAACTTCCATCAGATCCATCAATTTTACTTTTGCGTGTTTACCCAAAGAAAAGAAAAACACTAACTTGAAAAGATATATGCACATCAGTGTTCACTGTGACACTATTTACAATAGCCAAAATACGGTAGCAGTATGTGTCCATTGTAAATAAATGGATAAAGAATATATCAGTTCAGTTCAGTTCAGTTGCTCAGTCGTGTCCAGATCTTCGTGACCCCATGGGCTGCAGCATGCCAGGCCTCCCTGTCCATCACAAACTCCTGGAATTCACCCAAACCCATGTCCATTGAGTTGGTGATGCCATCCAACCATCTCATCATCTGTCATCCCCTTCTCCTCCTGCCTTTAATCTTTCCCAGCATCAGGGTCTTTTCCAGTGAGTCAGTTCTTCACATCAGGTGGCCAAAGTATGGAGTTTCATCTTCATCATCAGTCCTTCCAGTGAATATTCAGGACTGATTTCCTTTAGAATGGACTGGTTGGATCTCCTTGCAGTCCAAGGGACTCTCAAGAGTCTTCTTCAACACCACAGTTCAAAAGCATCAATTATTTGGCGCTCAGCTTTCTTTATAGTCCTCTCACATCCATACATGACCACTGGAAAAACCATAGCCTTGATTAGATGGACCTTTGTTGGCAAAGTAATGTCTCTGCTTTTCAATATGCTGTCTAGGTTTTCTTCCAAGGAGCAAGCATCTTTTAATTTCATGGATGCAGTCACCATGTGCAGTAATTTTGGAACCCAAGAAAATAAAGTCAGCCACTGTTTCCATTGTTTCCCCATCTATTTGCCATGAAGTGATGGGACTGGATGCCATGATCTTAGTTTTCTGAATATTGAGCTTTAAGCCAACTTTTTCACTCTCATCTCTTTCAGAATTTTCCACAGTTTTTTGTGAAAAGAATATATGGTATATGTAAAGAATGGAATACCACTCGGCCATAAAAAATAGATACATTCTTGCCATTTGCAACAATGTGGATAGATCTAGAGAATGTGATGCTAAATTGAAATAGGTCAGACTGAGAAAGATGAACAACATATGATCTCATATATGGAGTGTAAAGAACAAAACAAATCGAAAACAGACTTATAGAGAACAAATACATGGTCACAAGAGGGGAAGGAGGTAGGGGTTTGGAAGATAGAGGTGAAGAGAATTAAGAGGTACAAATCTCATGTATTAACATAAATAAGCCATGGGCAAGTGACATACAACATAAGGAATAAGGTTAACAATAACTGTTTGGGCCCAAATAGTTACTAGACTTATCATGGTGATCATTCTGCAAACATGTAAATGTCAAATTACTATCTATGATACCTGAAATGAATATAATATTGTATATCAATTAGGTTTGAATATATTTTGTTAAACATTTTCTGGAAGAAAAGTAACAAAAACAACAAGGAGAACAAGGAAAATTTCTTAGTACAAAATTTTCTTGTCCCTATTAGAAAGGCACTTCTAGTAGAATAAAGACTGTGGCCCATATATACACCTTTGTGATGTTAAAGTTTAGAGAATGCCAAGAAATAGCTTAAAAGTCTCTTGGGTTTCCTTTTCATAAATCTTTAGTCTCTGCCATACCTTAATGATATTGATTTTTCTAATTACAAATTAATACAGGGACTTCCAATTCAATATCGTTGATTAAATGCTGTTTCATTAAATTACCTTCCAAAAGTGTAAATAAATAAAAATCTTTAAAACTTCAAGGAGGAGACCCAGGGGAAAGACAACAGCAGATGAGAGAGGTCAACAAAATTTTGGGAAATGAAAGTAAGTGGAAGAGAGCTAAGTGTTAAGAAGACCAGAGGAAGCTAAGATTTTTGTGCTTACAGGAGGGAAAGTGAGGGGAAGGAAACAAATGTTCCCTGTAGATCACTGGAAAGCACTAAGTGTTTTCAACAAAAGTAACAAAAAGTAAGAGCCCTAACAGTTTGTAATCAGAGAAATGGCTGAGAGTTTTTATTAACAGCATTTGGGCATTTTGATAAATCTTGACTACTTGTCTGTCATCAGCCTTCTCAAGCACGACCCTCCACCTAGAGACTCAGCCCAACCTCACCTCCCATTCTCCAAAGCCTTGGAACCAGAGTTTCAGGATTAGGTACACGAGTCTTAGAGAGGGTGAAGGGCTGATTTGTAAACTAAAAAGAAACTGATATGATGAACCACACTTTAAAGTTCTCCAAACAAAATTTGAACTCTTGTTCTGATCATCCTGGGGCAGGATTTCTTAGAGGAGTGCTAGGTTAGATATCCAAGGAGCTGTGGCTGCGCGGGCACAGGAGGGCCTAGAGGAGCTATCCCACATTGAAGGTCAGGAAGGGCGGTGGTGAGGAGATACCCCTCATCCAAGGTAAGGAGCAATGGCTGCCGTTTGCTGGAGCAGCCATGAAGAGATACTCCACACCCAAGGTAAGAGAAGCCCAAGTAAGACGGTAAATGTTGCAAGAGGGCATCAGAGGGCAAACACACTGAAACCATACTCACAGAAAACTAGTCAATCCAATCACACTAGGACCACAGCCTTGTCTAACTCAGTGAAACTAAGCCATGCCCGTGGGGCAACCCAAGATGGGCGGGTCATGGTGGAGAGATCTGACAGAATGTGGTCCACTGGAGAAGGGAATGGCAAATCACTTCAGTATTCTTGCCTTGAGAACCCCATGAACAGTATAAAATGGCAAAATGATAGGATACTGAAAGAGGAACTCCCCAGGTCAGTAGGTGCCCAATATGCTACTGGAGATCAGTGGAGAAATAACTCCAGAAAGAATGAAGGGATGGAGCCAAAGCAAAAACAATACCCAGTTGTGGATGTGACTGATGGATAGAAGCAAGGTCCAGTGCTGTAAAAAGCAATATTGCATAGGAACCTGGAATGTCAGGTCCACGAATCAAGGCAAATTGGAAGTGGTCAAACAAGAGATGGCAAGAGTGAATGTCGACATTCTAGGAATCAGCGAACTGAAATGGAGTGGAATGGGTGAATTTAACTCAGATGACCATTATATCTACTACTGTGGGCAGGAATCCCTCAGAAGAAATGGAATAGCCATCATGGTCAACAAAAGAGTCCGAAATGCAGTACTTGGATGCAATCTCAAAAACGACAGAATGATCTCTGTTCGTTTCCAAGGCAAACCATTCATATCACAGTAATCCAAGTCTATGCCCCAACCAGTAATGCTGAAGAAGCTGAACGGTTCTATGAAGACCTACAAGACGTTTTAGAACTAACACCCAAAAAAGATGTCCTTTTCATTATAGGGGACTGGAATGCAAAAGTAGGAAGTCAAGAAACACCTGGAGTAACAGGCAAATTTGGCCTTGGAATATGGAATGAAGCAGGGCAAAGACTAATAGAGTTTTGCCAAGAAAATGCACTGGTCATAACAAACACCCTCTTCCAACAACACAAGAGAAGACTCTATACATGGACATCACCAGATGGTCAACACCGAAATCAGATTGATTATATTCTTTGCAGCCAAAGATGGAGAAGCTCTAAACAGTCAGCAAAAACGACCAGGAGCTGACTGTGGCTCAGACCATGAACTCCTTATTGCCAAATTCAGACTTAAATTGAAGAAAGTAGGGAAAGCCACTAAACCATTCAGGTATGACCTAAATCAAATCCCTTATGATTATACAGTGGAAGTGAGAAATAGATTTAAGGGACTAGATCTGATAGAGTACCTGATTAACTATGGAATGAGGTTCGCGACATTGTACAGAAGACAGGGATCGAGACCATTCCCATGGAAAAGAAATGCAAAAAAGCAAAATGGAAGTCTGGGGAGGACTTACAAATAGCTGTGAAAAGAAGAGAAGCAAAAAGCAAAGGAGAAAAGTAAAGATATAAACATCTGAATGCAGAGTTCCAAAGAATAGCAAGAAAAGATAAGAAAGCCTTCTTCAGCAATCAATGCAAAGAAATAGAGATAAACAACAGAATGGGAAAGACTAGGGATCTCTTCAAGAAAATGAGAGATACCAAAGGAACATTTCATGCAAAGATGGGCTCGATAAAGGACAGAAATGGTATGGACCTAACAGAAGCAGAAGATATTAAAAAGAGATGGCAAGAATACACAGAAGAACTGTACAAAAAAGATCTTCAAGACCCAGATAATCACGATGGTGTGATCACTCACCTAGAGCCAGACATCCTGGAATGTGAAGTCAAGTGGGCCTTAGAAAGCATCACTACAAACAAAGCGAGTGGAGGTGACGGAATTCCAGTTGAGCTGTTCCAGATCCTGAAAGATGATGCTGTGAAAGTGGTGCACTCAATATGCCAGCAAATTCAGAAAACTCAGCAGTGGCCACAGCACTGGAAAAGGTCAGTTTTCATTCCAATCCCAAAGAAAGGCAATGCCAAAGAATGCTCAAACTACCGCACAATTGCACTCATCTCACACACTAGTGAAGTAATGCTCAAAATTCACCAAGCCAGGCTGCAGCAATATGTGAACTGTGAACTTCCTGATGTTCAAGCTGGTTTTAGAAAAGGCAGAGGAACCAGAGATCAAATTGCCAACATCCGCTGGATCATGGAAAAAGCAAGAGAGTTCCAGAAAAACATCTATTTCTGCTTTATTGACTATGCCCAAGTGTTTGACTGTGTGGATCACAATAAACTGTGGAAAATTCTGAAAGAGATGGGAATACCAGACCACCTGATCTGCCTCTTGAGAAATTTGTATGCAGGTCAGGAAGCAACAGTTAGAACTGGACAAGGAACAACAGACTGGTTCCAAATGGGAAAAGGAGTTCATCAAGGCTGTATATTGTCACATTGTTTATTTAACTTATATGCAGAGTACATCATGAGAAACCCTGGATTGGAAGAAACACAAGCTGGAATCAGGATTACAGGGAGAAATATCAATAACCTCAGATATGCAGATGACACCACCTTTATGGCAGAAAGGGAAGAGGAACTAAAAAGCCTCTTGATGAAAGTGAAAGTGGAGAGTGAAAAAGTTGGCTTAAAGCTCTACATTCAGAAAACTAAGATCATGCATCTGGTCCCACCACTTCATGGGAAATAGATGGGGAAATAGTGGAAACAGTGTCAGACTTTATTTTTCTGGGCTCCAAAATCACTGCAGATGGTGACTGCAGCCATGAAATTAAAAGATGCTTACTCCTTGGAAGGAAAGTTATGACCAACCTAGATAGCATATTCAAAAGCAGAGACATTACTTTGCCAACAAAGGTCCGTCTAGTCAAGGCTATGGTTTCTCCAGTGGTCATGTATGGATGTGAGAGTTGGACTGTGAAGAAGGCTGAGCGCCGAAGAATTGATGCTTTTGAACTGTGGTGTTGGACAAGACTGTTGAGAGTCCCTTGGACTGCAAGGAGTTGCAACCAGTCCATTCTGAAGGAGATCAGCCCTGGGATTTCTTTGGAAGGATTGATGCTAAAACTGAAACTCCAGTACTTTGGCCACCTCATGTGAAGAGTTGACTCATTGGAAAAGACCCTGATGCTGGGAGGGATTGGGGGCAGGAGGAGAAGGGGACGACAGAGGATGAGATGGCTGGATGGCATCACTGACTTGATGGACGTGAGTCTGGGTGAACTCCGGGAGTTGGTGATGGACAGGGAGGCCTGGTGTGCTGCGATTCATGGGCTTGCAAAGAGTCAAACACGACTGAGCAACTGATCTGATCTGATCTGAGGTTAGATATAGGAGAAGGCAATGGCAGCCCACTCCAGTACTCTTGCCTGGAAATTCCCATGATGGAGGAGCCTGGTAGGCTGCAGTGTATGGGGTCGCTAAGCGTCGGACACAACTGAGCGACTTCCCTTTCACTTTCATTCATTGGAGAAGAAAATGGCAACCACTCCAGTATTCTTGCCTGGAGAATCCCAGGGACGGGGGAGTTTGGGGGGCTGCCGTCTATGGGGTTTCACAGAGTCGGACACGACTGAAGCGACTTAGCAGCAGCAGCAGGTTAGATATGTGTAGGTTGCTGCAAGAATTGGGAGAATATTACTGGCATTTAATGAGTAGGAGACTCAGATTCCAGACATCACACATATAAAACTCCCTCACAGTGAAGAATTATCCCACATCTCTGAAGATTTTCTGATCACACAGTAGACAACACATAGGCAAAATAAAAAAAAAGTTTTAAACCATGTGAATCTATAGTCTTAACTGCATTTTTCATATAAGTGATACCTTCTTTTATCTTTATATTTTACATATAGAGACAGGTATTTTAGTATGGCCTTAACATAGACTGAAGTTTTCAGGGATGCCATTGTAAATTGAAGCAAGTCGGCACATTGTTTGGAGTTTAACCAAGAGTTCTTCACCAGTTCCTAAAATCACATTGCAAAGAACAGTGCTGCTTATGGTACTTAAGATGTCAGTAATGTACATCAAGACAGCTGTATCAGTCTGTATTTATAGCTGTCATCTTTAGAGATTCTACAGGTATGTGCAAACAGCTGACTACCTCATTATGTGCACAGTGAAGTGTAGAGGACCTATGCCTGATGGTTTACACACTGAAATACATATTTTATTAGAGTGACTTTCTGCTGTTTCTTTTTATATTTTAGTTATGGCATGGCAGTGTTATTGGTAAAATCACATGTGTTGATAGGTTACACTCTGCTATTTTCATTTCAGGGTAGTAAAAGCAGATTTCTAAACTATGTGATTAAAAAAAAAAGTCATTGCTTTTAATAAGGTTGATATCCTCTGCCCTTGGAGGAACTCACTAATTGAAGATTATTCCTCCCAAAACAGTATCTAATCAGGATTTCATTCTTAAATGTGGACTGTCAGTCAGCTGTTATCAGATGCTTGAAGAAAATCTCTAACATAAAAAAAGGGAGACTCCAACAAAACAAGCAAGAACTGAAAAAGAAAACCTGTAAAAAAATAAATAAATAAAACAAGACAAAAAAGCAAGGTAAGTTTTTGGAGAGAGAGTGTGTGTATGTGTTTGTGTGTCTGTGTGTGCACAAACAGTCCTTAAACTGTGTGGTCTGGAGGCCCAGGGGATTCCCCCATAGCCTCCTTAGGCGATCCGCAAGGTCAAAATTATTTTCATAATAATAGTAAGACTTTATTTTCCTTATTCACTTTCATACTCATGAGTATATGGAGGAGTTTTTCAGAGGTTACACAATATGTAATATCTCGACAAATTGAATACAGAAGCAGCTATGAGGATCCAGCTGTCTTATATTAAGCCAGACATGAAAGAGATTCACAGAACCAAAGGATCTAACTTGCCAGATTGAGTGCCAAACACAATAAATGAAAAAAAACCTCACCCATATGCAGCATCATACAATTTTATAACATTGAAGGTAGAAAGAAGATCCTAAACTTTTCAGGAAAAAAAAATATGAAAGATGAAAAATAAAAATGGCAACATTGAACCTGGAAAAACAAGGGAGATATTCTATAACACTCTGAATAAAGATTACTTTCTATTGAACCCTATATTCAAACTATCTGCTGAGTGTTTGGATAAAATAGTGACATTTTAAGACAGGCAATATTACCAAAATTTCACCTCCTATACACATTTCTAAGGAAGATTCTAGAGAAACAGATAGTAAACAAAGAAACATGAGGACAATGCATGCAGAGAATAAGGAAAGTGCCACAGGAGTGTAACACCAAATTTCCATGGTCCATAGCAACAATGGAGAGCAACTCAGGCAGAGGGAAACAGAGCATGATGCTCCAGGAGTGCACTTCCGGGAAAAATAATTGAGCTTGTAATACTTTCACTGACTGGATACAAAACTGGGAGGATATTTAAGAATGTGGGAAGAAAGCTGCCACATATAAAGAGGATCACATTTATTTATTATTTTATTATTTATTGGAATATAATTGCTCTACAATGTGCTAGTTTCTGCTGTACAACAGTGTGAATCAGCTATGTGTATACCTATATCCCCTCCCTCTGAGACCTCCCTCCCACCCTACCCCCATCCCACCTCTCTAGGTCATCACAGAGCGCCAAGCTGAGCTCCTTCTGCTATACAGCAGCTTCCCACTAGCTGTCTGTTTCACACATGGTAGTATATATATGTCAGTGCTACTTTCTCAATTCATCCCTCTCCCGTGTCCATTCTCTATGTCTGAGTCTCTATTCCTGCCCATCAAATAGGTTCATCTGTACCATTTTTCTAGTTTCCATGCTGTGCTGTGCTCAATCGCCTAGTCATGTCCAACTCTTTGCAACCCCATAGACTGTGGCCTGCCAGACTCCTCAGTCCATGGAATTTTCCAGGCAAGAATACTGGAGCAGATTGCCATTTCCTACTCCCAGGGATCTTCTGTTAATATGCAATATTTATTTTTCTTTCTCTGACTTACTTCACTCTGTATGACTGACTCTAAGTCCATCCACATCATTGCAAATGATCCACAAAGAGCCTTACATTTAAAAATGAGGAAAGTGAAGTCACTCAGTCGTGTCCATGGACTGTAGCCTGCCAGGCTCCTCCTTCCATGGGATTTTCCAGGCAAGAATACTGGAGTGGTTTGCTATTTCCTTCTCCAGGGGATCTTCCAGACCCAGAGATCAAACCTGGGTCTCCTGCATTCCTTACGGTCTGAGCCATCAGGGAAGCCCAGAAATGAAACTATCCACCAAATGAATCAAAGGTTGAAGAGAAGGGAAAAGTCATCCTAATACACAGATCTCAACTTATATGAGCAGTGATTTAATAAAAAGAAATTGTGCCTTTTTTGTAGGGTCTACTATAGTCAAAATCATGTAAACTTTTGGACAATAGAGATGCAGGCAAGGTTGATATACAGGAATAAAAACAGCTAACATGAGTGCCTGCAGACCTAGATTCAAACATGTACCAATTTATGTGTATGAATTTCAGAACATTTTCAGTGAAAGTGGAAAGGTATAATTTCATATTTATGAAATTAAAATAAAATTTCACATACTCTTTTATAGTATAATAATGATGATACTTCATACTTTTAATCAGACAATCTGAAGCCCTCTATAAACATTAGCAAATTAAGTCTCACAATACCCCATGCAGTAGTTAAGAATAATCATTCATTACATACTCAATAGTTAAAATGAGACATCAAGAGATTAAGTGATTTATCTCAAGATCATACATTCCCTGAATTCTAGAGAGAAGAGTCGCCTACAATTTTTTCATATCTTTTGCTCTGGCTCTCAATCTTCTCTTCCAGTTGTATCACTACAGACAGTATGATATGCTCTCTATTTGGTGTTATAAGCAAGGTTGCAGGGTTACCTGGCCACCTTGCTGGCTCGTGAAGTTTCCATTTTTTCCCCTTTAGAGGATGTAAGATAAACTCACCCTTTATCAAATTCCCCTTTAGAGTAATTTCCTAGTGCATTTCTCAACAGAAGTTTTTCCAACGTAAGCTCAGTAGCAGAATAACACCTGTATTTAATCATTTATACTTTGCACAATCCATTCAATATTAATTACCCAAATATTTATTAAGTTGTTTTGTATGTCAAGCACTACATATTTGATTCCTGTCATCACAGGTTTTAGTCCAGGAAAGGCAGCAAATCTTAAAAGGCAATTATAGTGAAGTCAGCCCGAGGTTTCTAAGAAGTAGTATCATACTGAACAAGCTCAGAGCACATGACATCAAGATGAGGAGTTACTTTAGCATAGTCTTCCTAAAGGAAATAGCTTCTAAGCTCAGGTCTGAAGGACGAATAAAGATTAGCCAAGCAAAACAGACAAGTGTGCACTAGTTAGAAGGAAATACTCATGTAGCAGTGTAGAGATGAAAGATCCTGCTGTGTGCAGGAAGCTGAGAGATGCCCAGAACGACTGGAAAGAAAGTGAACAAGAGAAGAGATGAATTGAAACACAAAGCGACTAAGCAATAACATCGTGTTAAGCTACATTAAGAAGTTTATATTTTTCTAAGAACAATAAGAATCTTGAAAGGATTTTAAACAAGAAGTCATGTTTTGTTATGAAGTACCATTCTGGCTGCTATGTGGATAGAATGGATCAGAAGTGGGCAAAACTGGAGGCAAGAAGACTAGTTAGGAATCTCATTTCAAGTTAGAGATATTAGGTAGCCTGTTTACATGTGTGAAGGGGAGAAGTGAAGATGGAAAAAAGAAATGTAGTCAAGAGATATGAAGATATGAAATTGAGAGTGACTTTGACTTTATATGAGGATGAATGAAGGAAAAAAAACAAAACAGAAGATTCCCAATTTTCAGAGAATAAACGTCTACAGAAGAAAACAGAAGCTTCTGTCTTTGACTACAAAACAAAAGTTTGGGTGTGTGTGTGTGTTTAAGAAACAAGTTGAAACTGAAATACCACACAAAAACAGAAAATAAAATAGAGGAATATTGGAGATAAAATAATTAAGGATTTTATCTTATTGGGAGAAGAGAGAATAAATAACTCTTAGACTTCTATATACATGTCAAAAATTTGAACACATCCATTAAAATAATGGAAATATGATTAATTTTCAAGTCAAAATTTGTATAGTTAAACATATATACATTTATTAATATGTATATATATACATATATATAGAATCAAAATTGTTTTTTTATGCTGTCAGTAACAAAGACAGACTGTACACTTGTTTTCAGCATACATGGAACTTTCATCAGTATTGACCATCTGCTTTATAAACTCAACAGAATATTCAGCACAATAAATCCAAAGAACATAGTAAGCCCAAAGTTGAAGGGATGAAATCATAAAAACTTATATCAGAAATTCATAAAATGAAAAACATCCAAATCAACAAAAACCAATGGAGTTGATCATCAAAACTTAAAAGGTGTTTCTTTGAAGATACTAGTAAAACATTGATACTAGTAAAACATTAGAGGTTTAAAAACCTCTAGTAACAACGATCAGAAAACTAGAGAAATAAAATAATATTAACAAGAATTATTTACCTCTACCCTTTTGCTTTAGTTTAGGAAAGATGATATCCACTGAAATTCTGTGATATGACTTTGAAGTTTTTCTCCATAGTTCTGGGCTGCCTTAGGCCAGCTTAAGGAGAGAGTCTCTAGTGTCTATAGTCTTATCAAAGGAAACATAATATTAGTTCCTCTCAGTCCAGAACCCATGGTTCAATAGATGTAAAAAAATCTTTAAGGTAGAAGTACAATAAAATTATATTCTGCCACTTGTGGGGTCACCAGGGAGAAGTAAATTTCTGAAAACAAAATTCTGTCTCCCTGACACAAGGAGTTAACAAACCTTAGCTGTATCCCAGGTCCCAAAGTCATGCCAAAACACATCAGAGTATGTGAATATATTACCCTTTCTTACACAAGCCTCAATTCTTTTTTTTTATGATATGGACCATTTTTATTTTCTTTATTGAATTTGTTACAGTATTGCTCCTGTTTTATGTTTTGGTTTTTTGGTCATGAGGCATGTGGGATCATAGCTTCCTGACCAGGGATCAAGCCTACACCTCCTGTGTAGGAAGGTAAGGTTTTAACCACTGGACAGCCAGGAAATTCCCAACAAGTCTCAGTTCTTTCTTTCATAAAACACAGCACAGAGAAAGAGTAGCATTGTTCAGATGCCCACTTATACTTTCTTTTCCTGTGGTTGTTCAGTCTTTAAGTTGTGTTTGGTTCTTTGCAACCCCATGGACCACAGCATGCCAGGCTGCCCTGTTCTTCATTATCTACAGGAGTTCGCTCAAACTCATGGCCATTGAGATAGTGATGCTATCTAACCATCTCCTCCTCTGCTGCCCTCTTCTCCTTTGCCTTCAATCTTTCCCAACATCAGGGTCTTTTTCAGTGAATCACCTCTTCACAGCCGGTGGCCAGAGTATTGGAGCTTCAGCTTCAGCATGAGTCCTTCCAATAAATATTCAGGGTTGATTTCTTTTAGGATTGAATGGTTTGATCTCCTTGTAGTCCAAGGGACTCTCAAGAGTCTTCTCCAGCACCACAGTTTGAAAGCATCAATTCTTTGGCTCTCAGCTTTCTTTATGGTCCAACTCTCACAATCCGTACATGACTACTGGAAAAACCATAGCTTTGACTAGATGGACCTTTGTTGGCAAAGTGATGTCTTTGCTTTTTAATAGGACTAATGCTGAAGCTAAGCCAATATTCTGGCCACCTGGTGCAAAGAGCTGACTCATTGGAAAAGACCCTGATGCTGGGAAAGATTGAAGGCAGGAGGAGAAGGGGGCGGCAGAGGGTGAGATGGTTAGATAGCATCACCAACTCAATGGATGTGAATTTGAGCAAACTCCAGGAGACAGTGAAGGCTGAGGAGCCTGGCATGCTGCAATCTATGGGGTCTCAAAGAGTAGAACATGACTTATGGCTGAACAATAAAGTGTACACTTTTATTAGCACTGAGGGCACCAATGACCAATTCAAGGGTGGACAAAGGATCTCATCAAAATAAAGTCTAAGAGTCAAGTAATATTACAGACCTCTTCTTTCCAGCTTTTCCATGAGTATCTCCTTCTTACAAATCTGAAACCCCACTGGGATGTTCAGCCCGCTGAACTTGAGTTTCCACCTCTTCTTGTCCTCACGTCTCTGTTTTCCCTGTTTGCATCACTTGATCTAATGTAATAGTCATTCTTTTGCATGTAACTTTATCTCTTCTCCTTACATGTGTTTAACTGGTCAATCCACAGTAAGAATTAAATTTGAATTCTCCTCTAACTTGTTCTTTATCTTTATTTAAGTTTCACATTCTGACAGTTCTCACTGTAAATGTATGACTGCAAACCTCAAATGGGTCCTCCACACTGCCCAGTAATCCTTGTGTGTTCTGAAGTCAGTTCACTCTTCATTCTCTTGGGTGCCTTTTCTTTTGTACCTAAACCTCTGATACTGTGTTTGCTCATAGTGGCAAATATAGTTTGCTATGACTGTGTAATAAAGTACAACAGAAGTTTATTATCTCATTGTTTTATAATCCAAACAGGTGAAGAATATGCCTGCAGTGCAGGAGACCCTAGTTCTATCCCTGGGTCAGGAAGATCCCCTGAGAAGGGAATGGCAACCCACTCCAGTATTCTTGCCTGGAGAATGCCATGGATAGAGGAGCTTGATGGGCTATAGTCCATGGGGTCACAAACTGTCAGACATGACTGAACGGTTAATACATCACTTACTTCACTTTGTAACCAAAAGTCCAAATGTGGTGGAGTTGGATTCTCTGTTCAGGATTTCAGCCGGCTGACATCAGGGCCAGGGCTATGGTACTCACCAGAGGCTGAGGAAATATCCGTGCTTGCTGGTTGTTGGCTGGATTCATTTTCTTGAAGCTGTAGGATGGTGGTTCCAATTTACTGCTGTCAGCCGGGGACCACTCTCAGCTCCTAGAAGCCACCCACATTTCCTTGCCTTGTGGCCCCCTTAAACAGTTCACAAAACACATATTTGTTTTCTTTGAAACCAGTCAGAGTACACCTCTCTGATTTCTTCATAAACAAGAAAGGAAAAAATTCTGTTCAAGGGGATAAACTAATTAGGTCAGGTCCACTCAGTATACTCTTTCACTTGCCATATGATATAATCCCTGGTGGCTCAGACAGTGAAGAATCTGCCTGCAGTTCAGGAACCTGTCATTGATCTCTGGGTTGGGAATATTCACTGGAGAAGGGAATGGCTAGCCACTCCAGTATTTTTACCTGGAGAATTCCATAGATAGAGGAGCCTGGTGGCAGGCTACAGTCCATGGGGTCACAAAGAGTCAGACATGACTAAGTAACTAATACAATCACAGGAGTGGTATTTCTTCATATCACAGGTTCCACCCACACTCCAAGGAGAGAGTATAATATAAAAATAAGGGAGTCATCTTACAGATCTTAGAAATCTGCCTACTATACTCCTCTTCCTCACTCTCAGCTGACAGTTTTACTTCTTAATTGATAAATTAAAAAAAAAACACACACACACAAATGATCAGGAGACTTTATCCTTCCACTGGCAAGTCTACCAACCCAGTTTTATCTAAGCCCCTCCTAAACTTTACATTTGCACCGTAACAAATTAGAGATACCAAGGGAACACTTCATGCAAAGATGGGCTTAATAAAGGACAGAAATGGTATGGACCCAACAGAAGCAGAAGATATTAAGAAGAGGTGGCAAGAATACACAGAAGAACTGTACAAAAAAGATCTTCATGACCCAGATAATCGTGATGGTGTGATCACTCACCTAGAGCCAGACATCCTGGAATGTGAAGTCAAGTGGGCCTTAGGAAGCATCACTACGAACAAAGCTGGTGGAGGTGATGGAATTCCAGTTGAGCTATTTCAAATCCTGATAGAAGATACTGTGAAAGTGTTACACTCAATATGCCAGCACATTTGGAAAACTCAGCAGTGGCCACAGCACTGGAAAAGGTCAGTTTTCATTCCAATCCCAAAGAAAGGCAATGCCAAAGAATGCTCAAACTACCACAAAATTGCACTCATCTCACACGCTAGTAAAGTAATGCTTAAAATTCTCCAAGCCAGGCTTCAGCAATATGTGAACCGTGAACTTCCAGATGTTCAAGCTGCTTTTAGAAAAGGCAGAGGAACCAGAGATCAAATTGCTAACATCCGCTGGATCATGAAAAAAGCAAGAGAGTTCCAGGAAAATATCTATTTCTGCTTTATTGACTATGCCAAAGCCTTTGATTATGTGGATCACACTGTGCCAAAGCCTTTAACTGTGTGGATCACAATAAACTGTGGAAAATTCTGAAAGAGATGGAAATACCAGACCACCTGACCTGCCTCTTGAGAAACCTATATACAGGTCAGGAAGCAACAGTTAGAAATGGACAAGGAACAACAGACTGGTTCCAAATAGGAAAAGGAGTATGTGAAGACTGTATATTGTCACCCTGCTTATTTAACTTCTATGCAGAGTACATCATGAGAAACGCTGGGCTGGAGGAAGCACAAACTGGAATCAAGATTGCCGGGAGAAATATCAATAACCTCAGATATGCAGATGACACCACCCTTATGGCAGAAAGTGAAGAACTAAAGAGCCTCTTGATGAAAGAGGAGACTGAAAAAGTTGGCTTAAAGCTCAACATTCAGAAAACTAAGATCCTGGCATCTGGTCCCATCACTTCATGGAAAATAGATGGGGAAACCATGGAAACAGTAGCTGACTTTATTTTTCTGGGCTCACTGTGGATGGTGATTGCAGCCATGAGATTAAAAGATGCTTACTCCTTGGAAGGAAAGTTATGACCAGCCTAGATAGCATATTAAAAAGCAGAGACGTTACTTTGCTAACAAAGGTCCATCTAGTCAAGGCTATGTTTTTTCCAGTGGTCATGTATGGATGTGAGAGTAGGACTATAAAGAAAGCTGAGCACCAAAGAATTCATGCTTTTGAACTGTGGTGTTGGACAAGACTCTTGAGAGTCCCTTGGACTGCAAGGAGATCCAACCAGTCCATCCTAAAGGAGATCAGTCCTGGGTGTTCTTTGAAGGACTGATGCTGAGGCTGAAACTCCAATACTTTGGCCACCTCATGCGAAGAGTTGACTCATTGGAAAAGACCCTGATGCTGGGAAAGATTGAGGGCAGGAGGAGAAGGGGACGACAGAGGATGAGATGGCTGGATGGCATCACTGACTCGATGGACGTGAGTCTGAGTAAACGCCAGGAGTTGGTGATGGACAGGGAGGCCTGGTGTGCTGCGGTTCATGGGGTCACAAAGAGTCGGACATGACTGAGTGACTAAATTGAACTGAACAGATGGATTGCCAGTTCTCCTATGGACAAGTCCATATTTTGGTTACTAGATCTTATTCCAATCTACCTATTCAAGGTCTTTGATGTCCTAATGATCCTCATTTTCTCCTGCATCATCTGTTTTATTCTCCTTTGAACTAGATGATTCTTACTCAGATGTGGACAATCTGTAATACAACTCATGTAAAAACCAAAACTGGAACTCTCTTTGTTCACATTCTCTTTCTATCTTGACTCCACTGCCTTGAAAGCAAAATCACTCATCTTAGTTATCTCAATTTACTTATCTACCATTCTCCCTAGAACTTACTTAAATTAGGCTTTTCTTACCATCACTCTTATTAAAGGCATTAATGATGCTCCTTTGCCAAATATAATGATAAATTTTCAGTCTTTAGCTTACATGAATGTTCATTGCATTTGTCATAGTTGGTCACTTCCCCCTTCTTGCAATGCTTTCGTGTCTTGGGTTTCTGGACACTTGTCCAGGTTTTCTTCACTGATTCTTTCTTCAGTATCTGATATGAATCTTCCTCCTTGTCAGACCTCTAAATACTAGAGGAGCCCAAATGTATTGGTTATATATTGCTACAATAAGGCTATAAAGCATCACCCTGAAACTCAGTCTGTAACAGATCTCTGGGGTTTAGCTGCTCTAATCTGTTCTCAGTTGGACTCACCTATCCCCCTTGGATTGACCCTGTGTCTCTCATCTTTCTTCTGGGACCAGAGGGCCCTGGTAAGCGTCTTCTCATGGTAAGGGTAGAAGGTAAGCCCTCAGCAGAAATGTATGAATACTTTATCAAGCCTTCCCTTCCCGTAGACCATAGCAAGTTTCAGGGATGAGTCCAGTGTCAGAATGCTGTAGCCCAATTATATGGCAAAGAACAGAGGTAGAGGGAAGGGAACAGCTGTGGGGTCTTTAATGAAATTAATCAGCCACACCAGGGCTCATCTTCATCATCTTGATTCCTCTTTTCTTCTTTGTCTACACTAACCACTTAGGTGATCCCATCTAATTCTGTTACTTTAAATATAAATTTTATCATTAACTTCCAATTATAAATATAAATTTCTGTCGCAAGCGCTACCCTGAAGTCCAAACTAAGTTACTTAGTATTTACCTGACAGCTCACTCCACATGGATATCTATTAAATAGCTCGTAAATAGTATGTCTAAACCCAAACATCTGATTTGTAGAAAACTGAAACCTGCGCATACTTCATCATCCTCCATCTCATTACATGGTATCATCTTTAACTTGTTACAAAGGCCAAAAACACTGGAGTCCTGCCTGTCTTCTCTCTCTTAAATATTTATGAACAATCTATCAAGTAATCCTTTTGGCTCCACTTTGAAAACGTATCTGATCATTTCTTACTGGCTCCACCAGTAGCACCTAGCCTAAGGCAACTTCCTCTCGCATCTGAATAGCCATCACTCCCATCCAAGAGGTATCCTTGCTTCTGCTCTTGTCCTACCTCAGGACTTTTCCCTTTATCATCAAGTATGATGCTCCTAAAACATGTATATTATTATAAACATGTGTATTACAAACAAGTATATTATTTAGCTAACTCCCCTGAAAAGAAATCATCAAATGGTTCTCTTTCATTCATACCTAAAATAAATAACCGACCGAGTCCAACAATGACACCTAAACTAAATGACATAAATGCCTTTGGGAACTGGCCTTGGCCTAACTCTCCAACATTATTTGAGCTTTCTTGCTCTTACTAATTCTCTCTCACCTGCAATAACAGCCTACTGTTTTTCTAAATCAATAAAAATACTCCCACTTACTGGTCTTTGCAATTCTGCCCAAAAATGCTCTTTTCTCAAGATATATGTAAGACTTCTTTCCTGCCTTCATTGACGTTTCTCTTCAAAAGGCACTTCTTCAGAGGCATATGTGTGTACCTATCATTCAGTCGTGTCCAACCCTTTGTGACCTCACAGACTGTAACCTGCCAGGCTCCTCTGTCCATGGGATTTTCCAGGCAAGAGTACTGAAGGGGGTTGCCATTTCGTCCTCCAGGGAATCTTCCCAACCCAGGAATCAAACCCTTCAGAGAGGTACCCTTTGCCTATACCATCAAAATTAGAAGCCCCATTAGCCTCTATCCTTTTGTTTTGCTCAGTATTTATCTATAGTACCACTACTACCTAATAGCATGTTATTAATTTATATGTTTAATGTCTATATTCCACAGCAAGAAGGAAGGCCCCATGGTAACAGCCACTTCATCAGTTTTATTCACTGTTACATCTCCTGCAAATAAAATGGTGCTTTTATACATGGGAGTACTCAAAAATATATATTGAATGTTGAATGCTGAATAATTCATATATCATTGAACTAATAATCCTTTTTATCTGCAAGGCATCTCTACAACCCTTCTTTACCCTTTTATTCATGCTATTGATCCTGTTGGCTGTAACAATAGTATGTAATATTACACATTAATTATAAATAACAATATAATTAAGGAATATAGCTCTTATAAACACTCTACTGTAAACATATTTTAATGTATTTCCTAGCATATATGTATAAAAATGTTTTCCCAGAAATGAAATTGCTGGTTTATAGGATTATGTACATGTTCAGCTTTAGAATAATGTTAAATTATTTTCCAAGTGATCAACAAAGGAATGGATAAATAAAATTTATCCACATACAAAAATATTACATCATGTGAAAGTAAATGCATTAATGTGATATGCAGACAGTGTAAATGAGTCTTAGAAAAGTTATGTTGGGTGAGGGGCTTCCCTGGCAGCTCAGCAGTAAAGAATTAGCCTGCAGTGCAGGAGACCTGGGTTCAATCCCCAGGTCAGGAAGATCTCCTGGAGAATACAGTGGCAACCCACTCCAGTATTCTTGTCTGAAGAACCCCAAGGACAGAGGAGCCTGGCGGGCTGCAGTCCATGGGATCGCAAAGAGTCAGACACAACTGAGCAATAAGGCTTCACTTCATGTTGATGAAAATAGGTAAGCCCCCAAAGACTATGTATTAATTACACTATGTTTATATAGTTAAACAAAACTAAGTAATCCATGTAATGGTACATACATATGTCTCAAAAGAATGAAATTTACAAAATCCAAGATAGTATTTAACTGTCTGGGGTGAGGTGGGAAGCAAGAGGATGGATCTGAGTAGCACACAGATAACTTTGAAAGTATCAGTCATGTTTTAGCTCTTAAGTTGTGTGGTGGATTGTGGATTTATGAGTGTTCATTTTATTTTACACTTCATCAACATTATATGTATGTTTCACATATTCTTTTGTATATATCAAATGTGTGTTTGTGTGTGTGTTAGTTGCTCAGTTGTAGCCAACTGTTTGCGACCTCATGGACTGTACCCTACCAGGCTCCTCTGTCCATGGGATTCTCTAGGCAAGAATACTGGAGTGAGTTGCCATTCCCTGCTCCAGGGATCTTCCCAACCCAGGAATTGAACCTGGGTCCCCATTTTGCAGGCAGATTCTTTACCATCTGAGCCACTGGGGAGCCCATATATCAAATACATCACTATATTTTAAGTGTATAACTTCTAGTTATTAAGCAAAAATTGTGCCTAATAACTCTTCCACATTTAGCTTCTCATTTTATGTATGTGCTGCATGCTTAGTCATTTCTGACTCTTTGCAACCCTATGGACTGTAGCCTGCCAGGCTGCTCTTTCCACAGAATTTTCCAGGCAAGAATACTGGAGTGGGTTGCTGTTCCCTACTCCAGGGGATCTTTCTGTCCCAGGGATCAAACCCATGTCTCTTGTATCTCCTGCATTGGCAGGCAGATTCTTTAACACTGAACCATCTGGGAAGCTCTAGTTTGTCATTAGTTCTCAAAATCAATGTAGGAAAGAAA